>NC_141135.1:59487495-59653745 GCF_053477565.2 Lygodium microphyllum | reverse complement strand
CAAGGAGAAGGGATTCTACTGCAAGAAAATCTATCTTGTAACATCAACAAGCTTGTATTTCATTCTTTTGATGACCAAAACAAAGAAAACAGCAATTCTTCACGCAGCATCATAGTAGATATCTCCCACGGATTTGATAGAATCAATCATAATCTTCAACTTCTTCATAGAATCCATCAATAAAACAATGAATACAAAAGAATACATCATTTTTGAATGGAAATCAATCACATAGTATTCATTTTCAATGTCTTCATAGTTTTCTCTCTCAATCTCTCATATACAGATACACTATTTTGATAGAATTGGCTATCTCTAACTCTCTCTCTCAATAGTACATCATCTCCTCACTACAATACTCAATAATGACTCTCAATAATCCTTCTTAGGTCGTGGATGCACCCCCTAAGAGGTATGTCTAATGCGAAGAGGCACCAGAGCCACTACAGTGTCTCTTCATAGCTCACTACTGTCAATGTCACTCCGGTCTTCTCTTCAGTCTTCAACAATTGCTTCTTCCATTCGTTTTAGCTCTTTTGAACTTAGATTCATCCTTTCCAAAAGTTAGAAAACTTTTCCAAAGTCACACATACATTCTACAGAACACTTACAGAAGATCTACATAATAGAACAAAACAGGAACAGAGCAGAGACAGAACAGAGACAGAGGCTCTACATAAGGTTTATAGAGGGTTACAAAAGGTCATCAGAGAACATCAAATCCTCATAACTCATACTAAAACCATTCCAAACTATCAAAAACTATTCAATAAAACTTTAAAATATTTCAACCTTCATCAATCATCAATCCATGCTTCATACAAAAGAAAATAAGAACAAAATAGAGGCTATACAGAAGGTATCATAACCAATCAGAACCTATCAGAACATCACAGAGCCTCATATTTATACTAAGAATCATCATGAGATTCCAAAACATAATCAATATCATCCAAAACACTCTCAAACACTTCCATTAACAACCATACATCACTCTAAGTCCATCAAAAATCAATCATTCAGACCTCAGAAACAACAAAAATCAGTTTTGATCTTCTTTAGTATCTTCAATAATCACTGCAAACCACGACCCCAACTTATCACCTGTATCTCTAGAAAAGAATACTATGTTATTTATTAACACATCTGATAATAAATTTGTAAAGGTTATAAGAGGTTCTTCAGCTTTCCATCGTAGGCTTGCCATCCACCATCACCATCAATAGTTGAAAAGAGAGCTCTTGAACAAATTATTCAACTGGCACGAACTCATCACATACAAATTATTACAACACACACACAAACACAACCATCTGAATGGCACATCCAAAAAATATCTCATTAAGAAGCACAAAAGATACATCCAGGGGTATCAATGAAGATGATCCCTCTTGAAGGTTTGATGATTGCAAAAGCGATCCAGGGATAAAGACTCATCTACAAAAGATTTTGGAGGATTCTGGAAGAACTGAAGGCAACACATCCATTCTAGCAAAACAAGGTATCTGCTAGGTAGACAAAGGGCATGAAAATATAGGACATCCAACTATTGGGAATCAATGTTCACATTGACATTCATACAAAGCTTTGGAATGGCCTTTTGATCGTTATGGGAATGCCTATGCATATATGCTAAGTACCTAGAAAAATGGGCTGTCAATCTCACTGAAGGATCTAGAGATTGTGAATATTGTTGAGAAAAATGGATGTAATTTTGGTATGCTTGACTAGCAGTTGTCTAGTCCCCTGGAATTAATGGCCAATTGATCTGTGGTCCCATGAGAGAATCAGTTGAGCTTCATCCTCTTCTTCTCGGAATCTGCTGATCAAATCCTTCGTACCTACTAACCAACTGAGGGGGTTGAGAAATAGAAGTGGTAGGGGATGGAAAGTCTCTGCTCTATCTCTGCTCTGTAACTGTACTATAGCTGCTATGGTACTGAACTGTACTGTTCTATAAACCTTCTGTAAGTATTCTGTAGAATGTATGTGTGACTTTGGGAAAGTTTTCTAACTTTTGGAAAGGATGAATCTAAGTTCAAAAGAGCTAAAACAAATGGAAGAAGCAGCTGCTGAAGACTGAAGAGAAGACTAAAGTGACAGTGACAGTAGTGAGCTATGAAAAGACATTGTAGTGGCTCTGCTGACTCTTCATATTGAGAGTTATTATGAGAGTATTGTAGTGAGGAGATGATGTACTATTGAGAGAGAGAGCGAGAGAGAGAGATAGCCAATTTTATAAAAATAGTGTAATTGTATATGAGAGATTGAGAGAGAGAACTATGAAGACATTGAAGATGAATACTATCTGATTGATTTCCATTCAAAGATGGTGTATTCTTCTATGTTTTTTGTTATATTGATGGATTCTATAAAGATGTTGAAGATTATGGTTGATTTTATCAAATCTGTGGGAGATATTTACTATAATGCTGCGTGAAGAATTGCTGTTTTCTTTGTTTTGATCATCAAAATAATGAAATAAATGCTTGTTGATGTTACAAGATAGATTTTATTGCAGTAGAATTCCCTTTTCCTTGGTGTTCCTCTTGGGGCTCCAGGATGCTTGAGCTAGCATCTAGAATCGTGGAGCTACTGGTGTGTGCAAGAGAGAAGGCAACTCATATCGGCATCAAGGTAAGCTCACTACACTTGTAGGATCAACGACGCATCGGCTATGTGAGAGGTAGCCATTAGAGCTCGCTTGGAACGCTTGAAGCAATAAGCGGTCTGTGGGTCTTGGCGGTTGAGTGAAAGCTCCCAGAGCATGAAAGATTTTATCACATTGATTTTGCAATGTTAAAGGAGACACATAAGCAAGGTATAGTTGCTCACCTATCTACAATAACTAAAATGAAGAAACCATGTGAAGCTTGTATAATAAGCAAGCAACAGAGAAAGGCATTTCCACAAGAAAGCAAGAACATAGAAAAGGCTTCTCTACAGTTAGTGCATGCTGACTTGTGCGATAAAATGCCTACCCAAGACTTGAGAGAATCTTCTTATTTTATGTTGATCATCGATGATTATACTAAGAAGATGTGGGTGTACTTCCTTCAGGATAAGGCTCAACCTTTTAATAAGTGTAAAGAATGGCTAAAACTTGTTGAGAATGAAACAGAGCAATGTGTGAAGAAGTTTAAAACAAATGGTGGTAGTGAGTTTAACTCAAAGGAGTTTGAAGACTTTTGCAAGAGTAAAGGGATTAAGCATCAATTGACAATGTCTCTTACACCTCAACAAAATGGCATTATTAAATGTCAAAATCGCACCAAAAGAGATTACCTGAGTAGTTTTAGATAGAAGCTGTTAATACTCCAGTCTACATTCTCGATTGGAATTATACAAAGGCTCTTAAGGGCAAAACTCCTCATGAGGCCTATTTTGGTAAGAAACCATCTGTCTCACACTTTAGAACTTTTGGATGTGAAATTCATACACATGTTCTAAAGGACAAGAAAAACAAGTTAAAACCAAAAAGTATAAAATGTATCTTCTTAGGTTATAGATGAGCAAAAGGCATACAAATTATATAACCAAGAAGCAAAGAAGATCATAACGACCTAGGATGTGGTGTTCAAGGAGCAGCCACATATAGTGGAGGAGGAGAATATAAGTTGTTCCACTTGTGAAGAAATAGTCCACTATGAACCCATCCCAAGAGCTATCCCTACCCTCAAGGACGAGGAAGCATCATCTTCGAATGATGAGAAAAAAGTTCACCAACCTGCAATCACACTACTAGAAAAGCCATTGTTATAATGGGTGAAGCAACTCTATGATCGCAATAACCATATGCCTAACTATTGTTGAGAAAAAGGCATATGGACCAAGGAGGTCTTTGAGAATAGAGGAGCAAAGAAAGGATTTTGCTCCCATATTCAATTTGACCTTGATGGATGACATTATGAGATAAATAAATAAGCTAATAAACTTGGAAAAAGCACTTGTTGATCCAGCATAGACAGCAGCTATGCAAGCTGAGTTTAACAACATAATGAAGAATGACACTTGGGAGCTAGTGGATGAGCTAGAAAAGAGAAAGATTATTAGCACCAAGTGGATCTAAAAGTTAAAGTACAAGGCTTATAGAAGCTTAGAAAAGTACAAAGCCAGATTAGTTGCATAAGCCACAAGTTGAGGATTTGATTTTCAAGAATCATCTACTTGTATAACACTAGGCTAGATATCAGTTTTGTTGATGGTGTTTTAAGTAGGTTCTCAAACAAACCACGAGAAATTCATTGGAAAGCTGGGATGTGGATGTATTAGATACTTCAAGGAAACTCTTAACTATGATATCATATACAATTCCAAAAGTGCTCTTATGGGAAACTATGACTCAAACTAGGCAAATGACATTGATTCTAAGAAATTAGTTTTTGGATATTGTTTCTCTTTGGGATCAGGAATCTTCTCTTGGATTAGTAAGAAGCAGCCAATTGCGGCATTCAAAGCAGAGTACAATGCAACTTGTTTTACAATATGTAAAGTAGTATGGTTAAGGAGTATTCTATGGCACATGGGAGTACAAGATGAAGAACCAACAATGCAAAGATGTGACAACCAAAGTTGCATCACTATTGGCCAAAATTCAATTTTTCACGCACGCACTAAACACATTGAGATCCAATATTACTATGTGCATGACTTGATCAAGGATGGGATAGTAGAGCTTGTCTATTGTCCAATGGAGGAGCATGGAGTAAATACCTTCACTAAAGCTCTTACAAAGGATTGTCTTCAAGTTCATCTTCAAAGACGTGTAGTTAGAGTATGTAGTTCAATTGCAAGTGGATATTGAGGGGGGATATTTGATATAATCAATGTCCCACCCCCATAAGGTGCCACCAATAATCCATGGTGTCTAAGTTGTAAGTTCTCCATTGTGAGAAGAAGCCATGTGTGAGCTCGAATATTTATTGGGTCTTAACTCGTATGTCAAATGAGGTCTATGTGACCAGATGGCAAAAAGGTAACCTTTAAGGATCTAGCCTTTGGGGTTAGATAGAATAGTTATGTTAGTAGCAACTCAAGGCACAATGTATTGAGTTGCAAGGTATGCGAATTACTAAGGACCCATATTTTGGGACTTGGGGCCACAAAGCGGCCCCCAATTGGGGGGTCCTAAGAGGAGCCATTGGGGTTCGAGGACAATGCCCCCAGCCTGACAAAAAAGGAAATATTTCTTAGAATATTTCTTGGGTGACTAGGGAGGTTCATAATATGGTCACACAAGCCGACTAGACTACTTCATGTGCTATAAAAGGAAGACTCCTCCAAAGCTATCATCAATCTATCTTTTAGCTAGTCAAAGTTCTTCTAGCTAGCATTAACTCTTTGCCTATCATCTATCTAGATTGCCATCTAAGCTTCATAGTGGAAGCATATGGGTGAACAAAGCCATCTTTATATCAGTTTGTTTTAAATTAAAGCAGTTTTTGTTCTTCTCACTTTTATCGTGTGTTTCTTACTCCTTGCTGACATTTTTTCAATTGCATCATGTAATCTCTACATTGCCATCCAATAGCCTACTGGGAGACTTGTTGATCAAATGTATTATTGTCTTTATAACTTTAGTAAGACCAGCATTTGATAGCATACTACAAACCCTTTTCAGAATGGTTTATTTATCTTCTCAACCATACTTTTTTTTTAGGATTCTTAGGTGCTTAATACCACAACTTGCGAAAAAAATTATAATGATATGCAATATAAACTCTCTACCATTATTAGTCCTCAAAGAACTTAAGCTTCTTGCCTATTGGTTCTTTATAAATATTAAGAACTTTGAAATGCATCCAAAAAATCACTATTCTTACAAAGAGAATAAGCCCAAAGCTTCCTTATGGTATCATTTATAAAAGTGACAAAGTATGATACTCCACCCTATGAAACTGTGGGCATTGACCTAGACAAATCACTATGAACCAAACCAAGGCATTCTAATCTTCTACTACCACTACCTCTATTATGTGACATTTTAGATTACTTTCCAAAGAGATAATACTCTCAAAAACCAATATTTCAAAAATTTAGACAAGAAAGATAATGCAAACAACACAAAACTTTCATTTTAATCATTAGCATATGTCCCAAATGGTGATGCCATAAAGAAACAAATGGATGTTTAATGACAGCTACATTATAGTCTTTAATACAAAAAATATTCAAAGTATATAAAGTACCGAATTTTGGCCCTTTGGCCACAATAAGAGATCCCTTTACAAATCTTTCACACATGATTACCACAATCATCAAGATGTCATGTATTGATCAAACTTTTTGTCAAGTCTAGAGCATTGCGCACATTCCACAATATAAAAAAAGATCCATTTGGTATTGAAAAGTGTATATTCCCAATGCCAACAATGTTGCATATAGAGTTACTTCCAATATAGGCACATGCTCTCTTCTTGGCATCATAACTATAGAACCACTCCATATGTGGGATAATATGAAACTAGAATAAGGAAGCCAATTTTGGGACATGCCATTATCCATGGTAACCAAGAATGCATCACCCAAAGAGGATATGTGCAAAACATCACCATCATCATTGATAAATACATTTATCTCTTCTATCTTTGCCTTACTTTTCTCTTCCTTCTTGCCATCATCTTAATTTGTCTTTTTGCCATTTTTACAAATAGCAGTCCTTTTTCAAATGTGTCTCAAGGGCTGCCATTCATGTTTCTTTGGCGGCCAGCACCAAAAACCACCTTTACATCGGATGGTCCCTTCTTGTTGCAAAATAAGTATTCCACATTCTTTTTGCTACATGACTTACTTCTTGGCTTGCCTCTCTTATGAGAGTTCCCCCTAGCATTTGACCTTCCTCTCACTATAAGTGCACTGAAGCTCTTTGACCCCACAAGATTCTTTCTATTTACCTCCTTAGTGAGAAAATTGCTCTCAACATTAGCACTCATAAGACCACGTGCACCAAAAACCGCCTTTACATCGGATAGTCCCTTCTTGTTGCAAAAGAAGTATTCCACATTCTTTTTGCTACATGACTTACTTCTTGACTTGCCTCTCTTACGAGAGTTCCCCCTAGCATTTGACCTTCCTCTCACCATAAGTGCACTAAGGCTCTTTGACCCCACAAGATTCTTTCTATTTACCTCCTTAATGAGAAAACTGCTCTCAACATTAGCACTCCTAAGACCACCTGTAGATGCAAAGTTACTAGTGGCAGTCTTGAAAGTATTCCAACTATCACGCAAGGTGACTAATAAGAACGTGGCTTTTACTAAATCATGAAATATGATCTTTTAAGATATCGATTGGCTTAAAAACGTATTAAACTCATTAAGATGACTAGCCATTAAATCCCCCTTCTCTATTCAGAGATCAAAAAGTTTATTCAACCAATAAACTTGCAAGTCTGCACTTTCTTTTTCATATACATCACCAAGCGTCAATAACCATGTATACTTGTCGTGTCTTTCACATAGAAATACATGGACTTTGAGAGTATATATTACCTACTTTTTCTAGACCAACACGTTGTAGATTTGCTCTTTCTAGTATGAAAGTTTATACCATCAAACTTTTCAATATAGATATATCCAATTGCAAGCTTAAAATAGACCAATGGATTGCAAACGAAGTGCCCCGCAAAGCCAAGCAATGGCTATCCAAATATCAAACCAACATAAAACTAATGTAAAAATGATATTTTAGCAGCTCCAAATGTATATGAATTTTCTCAAGCCGTCCCAAGTATTCCACTACCTTCTAAACATAAAATAGTCACACTACAGAGGAAACCTTTACAAATCAATTTCGACCCACATAATCTCTACAAACTAAGCATAAATCAACATTAAAAACCCTTCAAGGTAATAAACCCCTCAAGATTTGTGTGTAATTTGAATCAAGAGTAATCTAAGAGCCTCTAAGTGCAAACTAATCCACTACAATATTGATATTTAAATCTTATAGAAAGGTTTCTATGAAGATAAAATAGATGTCTTGAAGCTTCTAAAACATTTAAAAACATGGAAAAGTGATGTGAGAAACCTGACTGAGTAAAATGCATTAACACAAGTCATTTTTAGTATAAACAACCTCTTCATGCATTTGAATTAACAGCACAATCTATAGATAATGTGATCTCAACAAATCATCAGCTCTCTCTCTCTCTCTCTCTCTCTCTCTCTCTCTCTCTCTCTCTCTCTCTCTCTCTCTCTCTCTCTCTCTCTCTCTCTCTCTCTCTCTCTCTCTCTCTCTCTCTCTCTCTCTCTCTCTCTCTCTCTCTCTCTCTCTCTCTCTCTCTCTCTCTCTCTCTCTCTCTCTCTCTCTCTCTCTCTCTCTCTCTCTCTCTCTCTCATAGACATAAGGCAAAGCCTCTACTTAAGGCCTTATCAAGGGCCCTCTGCTTAAGCCCTCTACTTGTAACAAGCAAGTCCCTAGCTTCTAAGGGACAAGATATCCCCCATGCTTAAGCGAACATGTACTTACATATGTCAAAACCATATGCCAATATCTCTTCTTGAGCATCCAATGCCTAAGCTATTTTGCTTTGATTCTAGCTATTAAGTAATGGCTGGCCAAATCGATTCAAAAATGGGCTATTATAGTCCCAAATTGAGCCTCAATGGCTCATAGCACCTACTTGTCTCAAAATTATATATCGGTCATGAAAATAGTACCTCTATTAATTATGGGGTAGCAAACATCAATATCAAAGAAGAAACTCGAATTTGAGTCAAATCCTTGACCTTTATGCGGCAAAGCTTCATTGTTTATGCACGCTTCTCACTCCAAGCACGAGCTTTCATGAACATGAAACACTACTCTAATACTAGTTAAGAGAAAAACAATGGTGGGATAAGAGAGGTAGAAGCTGTAGAATGCAAGAGGGTTAGGAGAGAAGAATGCAAGAGAGTTATGTGGTGCATACAAAATGAACGGTATTGTTATTCTTTGTTATCTCCACTTATATATGATTATACAATGTGCACACATACAAGAGCTGCCCACCCGGCTATGGGCCATTGCCCTTTATCCCAATACTTTCTTGAGTGCTTTATAAAGACCTTGTGTGGTCTATAGTGGTGTGATGAGTCAATGGGTGGCAATGTATGAGGATGCAAATGCAAAAAGAGACATAGAGAAGAGGATCTTTTGCATATGCAATGGGCATAGCATGCCACATCCTTGAGATTTAAAAGCATTGCCAAAGAACCTTGATGTGGATTGGTTGCATGAGGAGATGGAGAAAGAAGAAAGAGATAATGGTGTGGTTATCATCACAACACTTGAATGGGAGTATACAAGAGGATGCTTGCCAAAAATATCTTTGCCAAAGCAACATATATGTGAGGGAAAGTGTTTTTAGACTCAAAGGATTGATAATAAGCAAAATATCCACGATGTATGGAGTCATTGCTAAATTTGAAAGAGTTTTCATGGATGATTGGTTTGGTATAATTCAAGATACCTACAAGCTCAATTATCAAACTTTCTTTATACATGGTAGGGATGTTAAGTGGTTTAAGGATGTAATGGAAAAAATGCCTAATGCAACAATCAAGTGTTATGCCAATGGATTTATGTCCATTGACTTTTTAAGTGATGGCAAGGGAAAGATGGGACATTGGTGTTACCACAACAATGTGAGTAGGTGAATGCTATTCAAATGCAGAGATTTCATGTGAACATACATAATGAGAACTAGTCTTGATTTTGTTCACTTCATAAGATCCTAATTGTAATATGTTTTTAATGTTACTTTAGTAGGTTGTCTTTCAACCAATGATGGAGAATAACATATGGTGGCACATCATACCAAATCTCCCCATGCTTTAAAGGCATATATGAAACTTTTACATCTATTGAGCATATGGATGATGCTCCACATACTAGAGATAATTATGATTGTGAACCAATAGAGGATGATCATGGTATAGGAGACACAAATCATGATAATACCATCATACATGAAGATGATTCTGTAGCCATTTTTTATGATAATAATGATGAGCATACCAACAATACTAGTAATGGGATTAATTTGTTTGTAGGTTTAGATGTTGATATGAACCTTGAAGTAGATAGTTTAGCAAGACACTACAAGGAAACGCAAGCATAGCGATGGCGGGTAGCGACATAGGAATAGCGGTGTCGCTACGTCCCATAGGGAAAAAAAAGAGGGCCGAAACCCGAGCGTGTTTCATTTCGCGCATTCATGAGACATTGAGAGAGAGAGAGAGAGAGAGAGAGAGAGACCGTTTTGCATAGAGGGTGAGAGAGGGAGAGGAAGAAGGCTTACCGCCGCCGCCGCCGCCGCCGCCGTTCGCAAAGGAGAGGAGCCGCCGCCGTCGCGAAGAGGAGCTGCCAAACCCTCGCCAAATCTTTACGGTGAGTCCATTCTCTCTCTCTCTTTTACTTGTTTAGGGTTTAATTTGTGTATATTAAGAGAGGGAGAGGAAATGAGAGAGAAAGAGAAAGAGAGGGGGAGAGAAAGAGAAAGAGAGGGAGAGGGAGAGGGAGGGAGAGAAAGAGAAAGAGAAAAAGAGGAAGAGGGAGAGGGAGAGGGAGAGGGAGAGGGAGGGGGAGGGGGAGGAAATGAGAGAGGGAGAGGGAGGGAGAGTGCATTCTCTCTCTCTCTCTTACTTTTTTTTATATAATTTGTGTATATATATTGAGAGAGGGAGAGGAAATGAGCGAGAAAGAGAGGGAGAGGGAGAGGGAGGAAATAGGAGAGGGAAGGGGAGAGAGAAAAAGAGAGGGAGAGGGAGGAAATGAGAGAGGGAGAGGGAGGGAGAGAGAGAGAAAGAGAGGGAGAGGGAGAGGGAGGGGGATGAAATGAGAGAAGTGAGGGAGGAAGTGTGTATTCTCTCTCTTTTTTATTTATTTTTTCTATAATTTGTGTATAATGAGAGAGGGAGAGAAAATGAGAGAGAAGGAGAGGGAGAGGGAGAGGGAGAGATAGAAAGAGAGGGAAATTAAAGAGAGGGAGAGGAAGGGGGAGGAAATGAGAGAGGGAGAGGGAGGAAGAGATAGAGAAAGAGAGGGAGAGGGAGAGGGGGAGGAAATGGGAAAGGAAGAGGGAGGGAGAGAGAGAGAAAGAGAGGGAGAGGGAGGAAATGAGAGAGGGAGAGGAAGGGAGAGAGAGAAAAAGATAGGGAAAGGGGGAGGAAATGGGAGAGGGAGAGGGAGGAGAGAGAAAGAGAGGGGGAGGGAGAGGAAATAAGAGAGGGAGAGGGAGGGAGGGAGGGAGGGAGACATTAAACATAATAGGAAAATGAGAGAGGGAGAGGAAATGAGAGAGGGAGATGGAGAGGGGGGGAGACGAAAACATAATAGGGAAATGAGAGAGGGAGAGGGAGGGAGAAGAAATGAGAGAAGAAGAGGAAGAGAGCAAAAGGAAATGAGAGAGAGAGAGGAGGGGAAAAAAAAAGAGAGAATGAGAGAAGAGAGAAAAAGAGATAAGATGTTAAACACAATGGGAAAATAGAGAAAAAGAGGATGTGGGTGAGGATGAAGGCGAGGGAGGGAGAGAAAATGAGAGAGGGAGAGGAAGAGAGAAAAGGAAATGAGAGAGAGAGGAGAGAGAAAAAGAGAGAAAGATCATTAAACCTAATGGGAAAAGAGAGAAAGAGAGGGTCAGGGTGAGGGAGGGAGAGGAAATGAGAGAGGGAGAGAAAGAAAGAAAGGGAAATGAGAGAGGGAGAGGAGAGAGAAAAAGATCATTAAATCTAATAGAGAAAGAGAGAAAGAGAGGGTCAGGGTCAAGGAGGGACAGGAAATGAGAGAGGGAGAGAAAGAGAGAAAGGTAAATGAGAGGGGGAGAGGAGAGAGAAAAAGATGAGATAGAGAGTAGAGAGAAAAAGAGAGAAAAATCATTAAACCTAATAGGGAAAGAGAGAAAGAGAGGGTCAGGGTGAGGGAGGGAGAGGAAATGAGAGAGGGAGAGAAAGAGAGAAAGGGAAATGAGAGAAAGAGAGGGTCAGGGTGAGGGAGGGAGAGGAAATGAGAGAGGGAGAGAAAGAGAGAAAGGGAATGGAGAGAGGGAGAAGAGAGAGAAAAAGAAATGAGAGAGAGAGAGAGGAGAGAGAAAAAGAGAAAAATCATTAAACCTAATAGGAACAAAGAGAAAGAGAGGGTCAGGGCGAGGGAGGGAGAGGAAATGAGAGAGGGGGAGAAAGAGAAAAAGGGAAATGAGAGAGGGAGAGAAGAGAGAAAAAATGAGAGAGGGAGAGGAGAGAGAAAAAGAGAAAAAATCATTAAACCTAATAGAGAAAGAGAGAAAGAGAGAAAGAGAGGGTGAGGGTGAGAGAGGGAGAGGGAGAGGAAATGAGAGAGGGAGAAAGAGAGAAAGGGAAATGAGAGATGGAGAGGAGAGAGAAAAAAGACATGAGAGAGGAAAGAGAAAAATAGATAAAAATCATTAAACCTAATAGGAAAAGAGAGAAAGAGAGGGTCAGGGTCAGGGAGAGAGAGGAAATGAGAGAGGGAGAGAAAGAGGGAGGGAGAGGAAATGAGAGAGGGAGAGAAAGAGAAAAAAGTAAATAGGACCTTACAATAAGCTTAGGATACTATGATAGTGTGTACTAAGAATGAGTCCACCTCACTAAGAATAGGATTGGCGATTCACCTCACTAAGAATGAGTCCATGTACCTAGCACATACCATCATAAGATCCCTCTTAGCATCATCCCCATAGCCTCATAGTATCCTAGAATCAAGCTTCCACTTGTGTCAGCACAAGGGTACCATCGTATTTTACCCTCCTGCTCTCTATATTTGTGTATGCATCTAGGTACAAAGGGTACAAATACATTATCCTAGAAACTACATTATACAAGCTTCCACTTGTGTTAGCACAAGGGCACCATCATATTTCACCCTCCCCTCCTCTATATTTGTGTATGCATCTACGTACAAAGGGTACAAATAAAAACAGACAGAAGAGAAGCCAAATAGACAAATGTAACAATATGTGGGTATAATAGTCAGTGTTATAACTTCTCTTCTTCTTTACTGCCCATTTTTGCTATTGTACCCAAGTATTATGAAGGTAGATAGATAGATAGATAGATTAATAGATAGATGGATAGATAGATAAAGAGATAGATAGAGACATAGAAACATGGTTACATAGATAGATCTAGTACCTTTTACCTATTACATAATATCATGGTATCCTAATATTTACTATCTATTCAATATTATCATGCTAGCAAAGTATTTACTATCTATTGCATAGTATCATGCTAGCCAAGTATTTACTATCTATTATATAGTATCATAGTACTCTAGTATGTACTACCTTGTACCTATTACATACTATCATAGTACCCTAGAATCTCACATCTACTACATAATGCTTAAGGTACCCTAGCACCTACTACATAGTATCATAGTACTGGGTACTTGGCACTATGATACTAGAGTACTAGGTGCTAGATACTAAGATGCTATGATATTATGTGCTAGGTACTGAGTACTAGGTACTAAATACTAGTGTTCTATGATACTATATGCTAGGTACTAGGTACTATATGCTAGGTATTACGTAGCCGTGGTCGTAGTAATAGTCATGGTCGTAGTCGTGGTCGTGGTCATAGAAAAAGAGAGAGATGGAAGGAGATGATAACAATCTAAGAAAAAAAAGAATGATAACAAAAACAAATTGTTTGTTGTAACGTAGACAAAAGAGAAAACGATGAAGGTTCTGTTGTTCAATATCATGAGGCGTATCTTAATCAGTGTGTCCCATGTCCTTGCTCTCAATGCAAGCTGGCAATTAGACGAAAACGCCGATTGTCTATAGAACACGTATGATGATTTGGCGAGTTTCAATCCGAGATCATTAATCAGGCGATTGTGGATTTTTAGCAAATGGTAAGAAAAGTTAATATCAATCATACATTGTACTCGCAAGCTAATTGAATACCATATACAATAAGATTGGGTCTCGCTGGCAAATTTTCTATCCAGGGAGGTGATGTCTCGTCCCAAGGAGGAGTGCAACCTTTGCGGCCAAGTAGAAGAGTTCGTGGGCGTGCGATGGATGGAGTGCAGGAGCCAATCCACCACTTGCAAGGCCAATCTATACCATCAATGTCAGAGGAGACAGGCAACCTTTCAGACCTACCTACAATCTTGGAGCCTGAGATGGAGGCAATGATCGATGCATTGATTCCCATGGATGTCAAGACTTCTGATGCGCTTAGAGAGGAAACATCCATACCATTATATGATGGGTGCCGAGTATCTCACCTGAAGACACTGCTTGCACTCTTAAGTATGCAAGCAAAATACGGGTGGAGCGATACGAGTGTGACCGAGTTGTTCAAGTACCTTGTACATACGCTTCGTTGATTTTTTTTCGGCACTATTATTACAAACATTTGTGCTTTTTCAAGGTATTTATGATTTTTTTCAGGTTATTGAAATATCATATATTACCACTTGCAAATACCATGCCTGAGTCTCGTGATGATGCACGACATGTTTTACGAAAGCTTGGCATGGACTACAATAACATCCATGCATGTATCAACGATTTCATACTGTTTCGAGTAGAATATGAGACTATGGAGACATGTCCAAAGTGTGGTGCTCACAGGTATCAACAGGACTTGCAAGGGCAAACCATCCCTCAAAAAGTTCTTAGACACTTTCCCCTTATCCCCCGCATAAACCACATGTTTCGTACGTCCGGCATGGCGAGCATAACAACGTGGCATGCGTAGAATAGGTCCATGGATGGAGTTCAACGAATATCAGCGGATTCACACGCATGGAGCCACATCGACTCTACCTTCCCAGGCTTTGCCCGAGAGCTAAGGAATCTTCGGCTCGGTCTTGCAATGGATGGCATGAACCCATTCGGACGGTGCTCAACTTCTTACAGTGTGTGGCCTATAGTCCTTGTCAACTACAATATCCCTCCATGGATTTCTATGAAGAAAGGACATCTCATCCTTAGCTTACTCGTCCCCGGCCGCTACAAAGTCAAAAATATGGATGTGTATCTTCGTCTATTAGTCGATGAGCTTAAGATTTTGTGGGAGGAGGGGGTCACCATGCAAGATATGAGCAGACACGATGGTCGACGGTCAGTCAATATTCGAGCCATTCTCATGTGGATGATGCATGACTTTTCGGAATTTGGAGAGTGCTTAGGTGACAGGCCTCCGTTCTCGTTGGTAATATCTATATTTTATCTCGTTCAAGCAAGTATTCATTGGGTCATGGTATTGGAACAGGTCTGGTTACTTCAGGTTATCATGCATGTCCATTGTGCGGGCCACAGTTAGACTCCCGAAGGTCATGAACCATGAAGAAGATGGTATATCAAGGACATGTTGCTTTCTTGCCAGAGGATTATGAACTCAGGGAAGGTTTCCTTGGACGACCTCCAACACGTATGAATGCCGCAAGCTGATACGAGCTGAAAATGGTCCACGCGGAATCACATCCAAAGGGAATCCGACGGTTCTCAGTTTTCTACGAGTTGCCATATTGGACCCACTTACACGTCAACCACTTGTTGGATCCCATGCATATTTTCAAGAATGTGGCCAGCTTGCTATGGGACCACATCACAGAAAAGAGAGACACTATAGAGGCACGAATGGATTTGAAGGAGGTAGATAAGATGGAGGCGCTTTGGCCGCAGTCGAGTGCTGATGGTCACATGCAGCTTCCTCGCGATCCTTGGGTTTTTTCCACTAAAGAAGAGCGCATTGTGAAGCAAGTAGTCAAGTCTATCCGCACTCCGACGGGTATGATGCGTTCTCTCAGGTCTGCATTTTCTAAAGACAACCAATTATCAGGGCTAAAATCCCATGACTGACATAAGATATGTCAGGTTTGTACTACGAATGGATTGTAATTTGCGTGCGCATTTTGCTATTTGGAGTGTAGCCATTATTCATAATGCTTTCTCATTTGTGGCAGTTTATACTACCGATCGCGATCGCAGGATGTCTTACTCCAGAAATTCGCAGGGCCATTTATAGGTTGTCGACTTTGGTGCAATGGATCTCACAGAAGGAGATTAAGACGTCCTCTATTGAATCCGCGAGGCGGGGAGCAGTGGAGACGGTCTGTCTCTTTGAGAAATACATGTCCACCAGCATGCTCACGATACAAATCCACCTTCTTGTGCATCTTCTAGATGAAGTGGAGATTGTTGGACCTGTCCATACGCTATGGATGTTCTTCTTGGAGCACTTCATGAAAACCCTGAAAGGTTTTGTGTGACAACGAGCTTGGCCAGAAGGTAGCATGGCTGAAGGTTGGTTTGTGTCTGAGACACTAGTGCATATTTCACAATGGGCTACCAACAGTGGATCCAGACAACGAAATGCTATGGTTGCTGAAGGACGATGATAGACTGACTGGAGATAAGGTGGTTGGAAATGGGGTAGAAAAAAGAATGGATGCCTCAATGGAGGAGAAGGTGAATTACTTTTGTATGTTGCACCATGCCTCTATGGAGACATGGCTCGCCAAGTACCAGATCACTAGGCAAGATCGAGAGGAAGCGCAAGCTGAATTCCGATGTAGTACACGTCATTGACCGATTCGATATCCTGAGGGCATGAAGTAGATGCCACGGTTCATGTCAATGCGATGGTTGCATGGAGCTTTGACCGCAACGTCTCGCAAAGGAACAGAGGTCTCAATGGAGGAGTGGGAATTCTCGAGGGGATGTAATCCAAAGGTGATGAGGGGTTTAGAATTTGTCGTATCTAAATTTTATATGCGACATCTAATTTGAGTGTTTTAATGTACAATACAAAATATATAGTGCAGCATGGTCGTGCGGACGGCATTTTCGTGTGGAGCGTATTAACAAAATCTACTTCACAATGGACTGTGGTATCATGGCAAGGTTCGAGCAAGAGAGCCGGTGACGAGCAACGGATCCAAACACGGTTGTGGATGAGATGGAGTATTTTGGGAACTTGCAAAGTATTGTTACGGTAGATTACCGTAGCTTCTCCATGATACTATTCGATGTACAGTGATTCAAAGTGGTACTTGGAGGAGCTGGAGCAACAGTTCAACAAGGTCCATTTGGATTTCTCGAAATAGATTTCGAAAAAAAATGGACGGATTTGCGCGACACATTTGTGTTGCTGGCCCATTGTAAACAGGTGCATGGACTCATTTATTTGCTAATTGTATTACAACATGGTTTATGTCACAATGGTTTGAACTCTCTTGTACGTGTTTGTGAACAGGTAATCTTCTATCCAAACCCCCGACAACCTTGATGATAGTATGTTATACTTTCAACTCCCCGAAGTGCGAGAATATATGATCAAAGCGATGTTTCGAGCATAGATGAAGATAATATGCAAATAGAGGGGTCGATATTGCAAGGGGTAGAGGCCATCGAAAGCTTGGAGCCAGCATCGGCTAACAATGATGGAACTACAAGAGTCCAAGAATTCTTTGAGAACGAGGTGGACTCATCCTTTTGTGGTGACATGTCTATCGACCTTCTAGTGTATGCGAAGTTATGTCAAGAGATTTGCATGGAACCATAGGATACTTCATACTTGGAGCATCCACTTACTCAATTCGTTGACCAATCACTTATAAGGGTACATAAGATATGCATTTTAAGTGAGCTTTTTTTTTTGGATTTATTACTGTGCTTTGTATGATTTATATTGATTATTCTAACATCATTTTTTGTCTGTGCAGGTGACATTTTCAAGATGAGTCAAGGGATGAGCGATGAGGAGTTACAGGATATCTTCACACGCATGTCTCTAGACCAGATCATGAGATTCAGAGATATGGCAGACCAGAAGCTGTCTCGGTCTTCGTCAGGGCGCTCTACTAGATCTACTTCAGTGCGATCGAATGCTTCAGCTTCGAGCAGATGAGCTCGACGCTCCAAACTTAGGCTAGAGGAAGGGAGTGCTTTGGGGTCATGGGGATGCTGCAAAGATACGGATGCAGTGAGCCCGCGATCGACACAGGATACAGGTGCGACTCCTCACTCTCGTGGCCCTTCCAGGGAGCGTGGCTCAAGCTCAGGTGGATGCTGTGGAGGCACGGACACGATGTCTCCGTCTCATCATTCAGCTGGAGTTGCGTCACCTCAGAGATTTGTCACACCTGTGGAGACGTCTACTCCAGTTACTCCGGCTTTTGCTCAGTCGTCAGCAGGGTGGCACCCCTATGGGTGCCACTCCGAGAGATATTATCCCGGTCGGTACACCGGATGCACAGGGGTCTCCTGGATATACCAAGGAGCATGGACGCAAATGGGAGAGGACCCATCTTAGGCAGACTCCAGGGGGATATGGATATCTAGTCGATGGTATGTCAAGAGCCATCATCATGAATAATGAGGGGAGAGGGTGATGGCTCACATGAGAGAGTTGTGCCAACAAGTTTTTCGGTACAACATCTTAGATCATTGGAAGAACATACCAGAGGGGAGCAAGGACTACATAGTAGCATCCTTGCATGAGGAGTTTTCGGCTCCAGCCTCAGTAGATAGATTTTCTACGGGCTGGATGATGGATTACATGCGTGCATATATGTCACACAAACGATCCGACGCACGTAAGGTAATTAAGAGTGGGGCTGCAAAGCCCGAGTGGTTAGATGCAGATGACTGGCACCGACTGAGGGAGGAGGCTACAGATTCTCCAGGACGTTGGAGTCAACAGCGCGAGGCAGCGAGGGCACAACTCGAGGCCGGAGTGGTCCATCATCTTGGGAATGGCGGCCACAGGACATATTTAGAGGACTTTGTAAGTTTTTCTTTTGTTTTACTTGTTTTTTTTTTTTTGCAATATCCTTTGTACTGACAATCATGATTCTAACAATTAGCATTTTGTTTTCTTTGCAGCACTCCATTACAAATCACGATCTAACTGGCCTTGAGACTCGATATGCAGAGAGGCACGGTCTCACTTCATTGATCGACCGATTGTATAGACGCGGCGGCCCTGTAAGTCACTCATCTTTCTTGTCTGTAGTTACCATGTTTAATTAGAATGCATTATTGTATGGTGGACTGATGTGTTGTTTCTTTTTCTGCAGAGTCCGTTCGATGCTCCTTTGCGGCGGGACGAGCTTTCGGATCCCTAGAGCTCACACAACTTTATTTTTGGGTCGCCTAATCTATGTAGACATTTTCCATGTATTAGTGATATCTTGTCATGATTGTACCAATCGCTTATTATGCGATCATGTATTTATTTCATGTATCAGTGTTATGATTTCAGTATACGTTGTTTTTGTTTGTAAACACATTGTACACAGTGCAGAAACTATTTTGTATGGCTCTAATAAAGCACACATTGCTATACTGCCCTGCCACCAAAAAAAAAAATTCCCTGTTACCATCGCTATTAGCGTCGCAAATTTTACTGCTCGCGTCGTTATTGGCGTCGTAAACCATCGCTATCAGCGTTGGTATCAACATCGCCATCAGCGTTAGTATCAGCGTCGCTATCAGTGTCGTGGCGTCGCCAATAACGACGCTTTTTGCGACGACAGGGGCAATTTTTGTTATTTGCATTTTCGTCGCTTTAACCATCGGTATAAGGCCTATATCTTGTAGTGAGGATTGATTTCATTGCGAATGAGATTGAAGATCCATCTTGTATTCTGTAATTGCATTACTTTTACATATCTTATATTATCTCACATAAAATTTGTTTGTGAGGATATACTCATGTTAAGTAATCGCATGAATAAATATGATGTTTATTTGTTACTTTACATAATAATGTGCTTGCAAGTTTAATGTGTATTTTTATCATGGATTTAAATGTTTAAATTATATTTGAAGATTTACTTTTTCTCAATTTGAGTAATGCAGCATGATAAAAGTTTCGATGGACTAAGTACTCTTTTTCACATTCACAGTATCATATAAGTGTTCATAAATGGGTGAAATTTGGCTTAATTTTGTACACATTTGTACCCACGCTTAGACCAACTCTTTTTTACACAAATTTAAACGTGCAAAGCACCTAATCGATTATACGTTGAGATGTAGCAGGTCCAAACAACCTACACACCTAAATGGGGTGTTTCATGGATGCACAGACATGCTCACAAATTCACGTTAACTCCTCTAGGCTATGCTTTGACTTTGTTGTAGTGAATATACCACAATTTCTTTTAAAAGGGTTGGAATAGTTAGAGTTTTTTGCCAGGCTTGATGAATATTACTAAGGTGCATGATGTGAAATCTTCGCATAAAAAATGGTGGAATATAGTTTTCAGTGATCAAGTGCCTATGTAAATATTTAAACCAGTGTTGTAAACTGTAATTATGCAATTAGTGGACATTAAGGAGACAACCGAAGAAAAAGTACATCGTAATAAATAATTGGATTATTGCTAATGAATTAAGAAAGTCAAATCTACAAGATCTACGAGTTTGTAAAATATACATGAATGAGGTATTTGATATCTACACACTCCTTTACTCTGTTACCAAATTCAAACCTTCGTTAAGACACCTACGTGAGCACGGTTTTATGATCTTGTTAATAGCTTAAAAAATCATCAAACCTTTGGAATCGAAATGATGTCCGGACATGTCAGTATGAATGGTGAGTGTGATTTTATCGTCTTGTTAATTAATACTAGGCGCTCCGCACCTAGACTCGCCCCGGCGCACCGGGGCAGGCGCGATTTTTGCAGGTGGGGGCGTGTGCTGGACGCATGGCACACGGGGTCTGGCACCCGCCCCCGCGTCCTCTCTTTTTTCTTGTGGGGGAGGTGGGGGCTGCCACATGGCACCCGTCCCCCACCTCTCGTTAACTAATAGTATAGATTTATTGACAATACAATAATAGTAATTTATTGACAATACAAACAAAGTTCTGCAAGATGGATTGATGTGCCGACAGCCGATCAGAGAATATTCATTTGAGAAAGAATCATGGAATGTACAGGAGAAGCATCTGATGCTGTCAATCGTGTCGAGAGACGTTGCGGCATCTCGATCGCTTCCGAGGTTTGCATCTATCGTCATAGAATTGGTGTGCTTCTGTGGCGGCGGCGCAAGTGATGATCAAGAGAGGGAGCAAAAAATCTCCGATGGTTAACTGATTGTCGGATTGTCGAGAATTTAGTACTATAACTTGGTTACATGGAAGGGAGGAGGATGAGGGTGGCTCTTTTTGGGAATAATATCATGGTCGTTGTCGTCGGCGGTGGTACTGGCGGGGTGGAGTTTATGAGGATTCTTATGATGATGATGTCTGATATGTTTCTGAGGAGGGGGTGATGGCGCTGCAGCAGCACCTGCTGCCGCTGCTGCTGCATTATTACTAGCAGCGCTGACGGTGAGCTTCATGTGGAGGCCGTCGTCGCGCAGGAGCCGCACGAGGCGCTGCGTCTCGTCCTGATCGGCGGCGCCCGCCCCTTGCTTGTGCACCGCCGTCGCCAGGCTGCTCGCCAGGTACACTATCGCCCCTCCGATGATGGCCGCCCCGCCCAACAACGACACCACGCTCAGATATTCGTGGTGAATATGATCGTTAATCCCCATCGTAATAATTCTCGTGTGATAATTGTATTCCCTCTCGTTCTCCAGACTCCTCCTCTCGGTCCAGCTGCTACTTCGACCTCATATGCTAATTGATCCGCACTCGCTTCGACAGGCAGCATTGACAAGACTGTCACAGAGAGAGAGATGCCTACTTCACTGTTGCTCCTGTACGCAGTGGGAGAGCGAGCACGAAAGAGTACGCGCCTCTTCCCTCCACAAGAATCGCAAAGACAATGTTTCATTTCTCATAGGTAGGTGGAATATTATTTAGTTCCATTGCTCATGGTTAGGTGCAATATTATTTCTCATAGGTAGGTGGAATATTATTTAGTTCCATTGCTCTAAGGTCTAAGGTATTCTGTTTTTGCATTTCCAAAACAAATCCCATGAGGCGAGTTCAATATCTTCCTTTTGATTTAAACATTAGCGTATCTTCCACTCCTCAGGTTCTAGCATATCTTCCACTCCTCGGGTTAGTCATTTGACAAGTGATAGATAATATGAAACACAACATATGCTAGTTCCTATAAACTAGTCAAGAACAAGCTTTTACTACAGTTGGTTGGGTGTGTGATGTGTGTAGTACGAGCAAGTTGTGGTTGGGGGATATATTCACCGACGCGCAAAGCTTAACATAAACAATGGAGGATGTATTCCATGAAAAAGGCTAGTTCTACTATAGCACTCTACAATAACAATATAACCGAGTATTTATTCCTTAATAAGTAGTTGTCAAGAATGTAGCAAGTATCAAACATGCACACATTGCAAATAAGATATGGCAAAAGGGAGCTTCTTGGGCTTATTCTCTCTTACTCCTAAGTATACTACATACTAAAATGATTATGTGTGCCTTATATACTAGCACCACACACATTACAAAATTAATGGTGCAGGTAGTGCTATGTGTCCCACTTATTCACCATGTATTATCTTACCACTATATTATTTTGGTTGTAAGCTCAAAAAGCCCAAAACCTCCAAAGGGCTTCCGGAACAACCTACCCCCTTCCCAAGCCTCCCCTTTATAATGAAAACTGTGTCCCTCTCACCTTTAATCACTCCCTCTTTTCCCCCTCCCCTTTTTTATTAAACCCTCTCTCTCTCTCTCTCTCTCTCTCTCTCTCTCTCTCTCTCTCTCTCTCTCTCTCTCTCCAAACTTTTCACAAATGTCTCTTTCTCCCCCTTTTCAATGAAAAGCCTTTTTAAAATTTATTTTCCCTTTTAATCAAACATTTTTTAAAGCCAATCCATTTTTTAATTTAAAATATTGAAAGGAAAAGAAAGAGGAGAGAGAGAGAGAAAGAGAAGGAAAAGAGAGGAAAGAGGGAAGAGAGAGAATAAGAAAAAGAGAGAAAATTATAAACGCAAAGAGAGAGAGAGAAGAGAGAGAGAGAGAGAGAGAGAGAGAGAGAGAGAGAAGAACAAGAAGAAGAAAATGAAAAAAAGAGGAGAGGAAGAGAGAGAAGAAAAAGAGATGAGAGAGGGGAGAGAAGAAAGGGGAGGAGAAAAAGAAAGAGAAAGAGAAGAAAAGTAGAGAGAGACGGGGGAGTGAAGAAAAGGAGAGAGGGGAGAAGGGAGAGAGATAGAAGAAGAAGAATATGAAGATGAAAAAAAGTGAATATAAATAAAGAGAGAGAATTATAGACAAAGGAAATATAAAATTTGAAAGAGAGAGAGACAGAGAAAAATTTAAAAATTTTAATGAGAGAATAAAAAAGGAGATAGAGAAAAAGAAGAAGAGAGAGAGAAGGGAACATAGAGAGAGAAAATATAAAACTTAAAAGAGAGAGAAAATTCAAAAATAAAAAAAGAGGGGAGAGATATAGATGGAAAAGAGAGGAGAGAGAAGGGAGAAGAAAAGGGGAGAGAAAGAGAGAAGAAGAAGAAGAAGAAGAGAGAGAGAGAGACACTACAAGATATAGACCTTATAGCGACGTTTAAAGCGACGAAAATACAAACAACAAAATTTGCCCCCGTCGTCGGAAAAAGCGTCGTTATTGACGACGCCATGGAATCGTCGCTATTTGCGTCGCTATATGCGTCGCTATTTGCGTCGCTATATGCGACGCAAATAGCGACGCATATAGCGACGGTTGCAGAGAATTTGCGACACTGATAGCGACGACAATAGCGACGTCTGCAGTAAATTTGCGACGCAAATAGCGACGGTAACAGAGGAAAAAAAAATTTTGTGGCAGGGCAGCAAGCTGCCCTGCCACATATAGCACTGTGTGCTGTATGAGAGCCATACAAAATAGTTTCTGCACTGCTGCATACAAAGCGTTTGCAAACAAAAAGAATCTATACTGAAATCATAAAACTGATAGATGAAATAAATACATGATATCGCATAAAATGCGATTGGTACAATCATAAAACAATATCACTAATACATAGAAAATGTCTACATAGATCGGGCGACTAAAAACTAAAGGTATGTGAGCGCTAAGGATCCGAGGGCGAGCTACAAATCGTCGTCCCCCGAAAGCTCGTCCCTCTGCAAAGGAGCATCAAACGGATTCTGCAGAAAAAGAAACAACATATCAATCCACCATACAATAATGCATTCAAATATCTCATGGTAACTACGGACATGAAAGATGAGAGACTTACTGGGCCGCCGCGTCTGTACAATCGGTCGATCAATGATCTGAGACCGTGCCTCTCTGCATATTGAGTCTCAAGGCCTTGCGGATCACGATTTGTAATGGAGTGCTGCAAAGAAAACAAAATGCTAACTGTTAGAAATATGATTGTCAGTACAAATAATATCTCAAAAAAACAAATAAGCAAAACAAAAGAGAAACTTACAAAGTCCTCCAAATATGTCCTGTGGCCGCCACTCCCAAGATGATGTACCGATCCGGCCTCGATTCGTGCCCTCGCCGCCTCCCGCTGCTGACTCCAACGTCCTGGCGAATTTGTAGCCTCCTCCCTCAGTCGGCGCCAGTCCTCTGCATCTAACCACTCGGGCTTTGGAGCCCCACTCTTGATTGCCTTGCGTGCGTCGGATCGTCTATGTGACATGTATGCACGCATGCAATCCATCATCCAGCCCGTAGAGAATCTATCCACTGCGGCTGGCACCGGGAACTCCTCATGCAAGGATGCTACTATGTACTCCTTGCTCCCCTCCGGTATGTTCCTCCAATGATCCAGGACGTTGTGCCGAAAAACTTGTTGGCACAACTCCCTCATGCGAGCTATCACCCTCCTCCCCTCATCATTCATGATGATAGCTCCTGACCTGCCATCCACTAGGTATCCATAATCCCTAGGAGTGTGCCTCGTATGGGCCCTCTCCCATCTCCGTCCACGCTCCTGGGCATATCCAGGAGACCCCTGAACATCCGGTGTACCGACGGGGGTACCCTCTCCCGGAGTGCCACTGAAAGGGGTGCCACCAGAGGGGGTGCCACCAAAAGGAGTGCCACCAGAGGGGGTGCCACCAAAAGGAGTGCCACCAAAAGGCGTGACATCTGCCGACGGCTGCGCAAAAGCCGGAGTAACTGGAGTGGACGTCCCCACAGGTGTGACAAATCCTGGAGGTGACCGAGCTCTAGCTGAACGACGAGACGGAGACACCGCGTCCGTGTCTCCACAGCAGCACCCCCCTGATCCTCCTGCAGTCGCAGTCCCTCCCTCTGGCCCAAGTCGCGAGCGTCGAGATCGTCTGCTCGAAGCTGAAGCATCTGATCGCACTGAAGCTGATCTAGCAGAGCGCCCTGACGAAGAACGAGACAGCTCCTGATCTGCTATCTCTCTGAATCTCGCGAGCTGATCTGGAGACATACGTGCCATCATCTCCTGAAACTCCTCATCGCTCATCCCTCGACTCATCCTGAAAATAAAGATACCTGCAGAGATAAAAAATAATGTTAGAATAATCAATTGAAACTATACAAAGCGCATTAATATAAATCATTTTTGAAAAATCCATCTTAAAATGCATATCTTATCTACCTTTATGGAAGATCTAAACAACGAATTGAGTAATACAATTCTCCAAGAATGAAGTATTCTATGGTCCCATGTTAATCTCCTGACATAACTCTGCATACACTGGAAGGTCGATAGACATGTCACCACAAAAGAACGAGTCTGCCTCGTTCTCAAAAAATTCTACGACTTCTGTATTTCCATCATTGTTAGTCGATGCGGGCTCCAAGCTTGCGGTGGCCTCCACCCCTTGTAATTTCGATCCCTCTATTTGCATATATTCTTCATCTATGCCTGGAATATCGCTTTGATCGTATACTCTCGCACCTCTAGGAGTTGAAGGTATAACATACCACCATCGAGGTTGTCGGGGATTTGGATAGAAGATTACCTGTTCACAAACACTTACAAACCGTCTTCAAACCATTGTGACATAAAGCATGTCGTATTACAATTAGCAAGCAAATGACTAGAAGATTACCTGTTCACAATGTGCCGGCAACACAAAGGTGTCGCGCAAATCCATCCATTTTTTTTCGGAATCTATTTCGAGAAATCCAGATGGACCTCGTCGAACCGTTGCGCCAGCTCCTCCAAGTACCACTTTGAACCACTGCACATCGAATATTATCATGGAGAAGCTACGGTAATCCACCGTAATAATACTTTGCAAATTCCCAAAATACTCCATCTCATCCACAACCGTGTTCGGATCCGTTGCTCGTCGCCGGCTCTCTTGCTCAAACCTTGCCATGACACCACAGTCCATTGTGGAGCGCATTTTGTCAATACGCTCCACCCGAAAATGCCGTCCGCGCGACCACGCTGCACTATATATTTTGTACTGCACATTGAAACACTCAAATTAGATGTAGCAAACAAATTCAGATACGACACATTCTAAACCCCTCATTACCTTTGGACTACATCCCCTCGAGAACTCCCACTCCTCCATTGAGACCTCTGCCCCTTCGCTGGATGCTGCGATCAAGGCTCCATGCAACCATCGTGTTGACATAAACCGCGGCATCTCCTCCATGCCTTCGGGATATCGAATCGGTCGGTGACGCGTACTGCGTCGGAATTCAGCTCGCGCTTCCTCTCGATCTTGCCTTGCAATCTGGTACTTGGCGAGCCACGTCTCCATGGAGGCATGGTGCAACATACAAAAGCGATTCACTTTCTCTTCCATTGAGGCATCCATTCTTTTTTCTACCCCATTTCCAACCACCACATCTCCAGTCAGCCTGTCATCGTCCTTGAGCGTCCATAGCATTTCATTGTCTGGTTCCACCGTTGGTAGCCATTGTGAGATATGCACTAATGCCTCTGACACCAACCAACCCTCCGCCATGCTACCTTCCGGACGAGCTCGTTGTCACACAAAGCCTTTCAGGGTTTTCATGAAGCGCTCCAGGAAGAACATCCATCGCGTATGGACAGGTCCGGCAATCTCCACTTCGTCCACAAGATGCACAAGAAGGTGAACTTGTATCGTGAGCATGCTAGTGGGCAGGTATTTCTCAAAGAGACAGACCGTCTCAACTGCTCCCCGCCTTGCGGATTCAATAGAGGACGTCTTAATCTCTTTCTGTGAGATCCATTGCACCAAAGTCGACAGCTTGTAAATGGCCCCACGAATTTCTGGAGTTAGGCATCCCGCGATCGCGATCGGTAGGACAAACTGCCACAAATGAGAAAGCATTAAGAATAATGGTCACTTTTCAAATTTCAAAATGTCCACGCTTATTAAAATCCATTCTGTTCACAAACCTGACATATCTTATGCCAATCATGGGATTTTAGCCCAGACATTTGGTCATCTTTAGAAAATGCGGACCTGAGAGAACGCATCATACCCGTCGGAGTGCGGATAGACTTGATTACTTGCTTCACAATGCGCTCTTCTTTGGTAGACAAAACCCAGGGAGCGCGAGGAAGCTGCACTCCCCCTTCAGCACTCGACTGCGGCCAAAGCGCCTCCATCTTACCTACCTCCTTTAAATCCATTCGTGACCCTATAGTGTCTCTCTTTCCTGTGATGTGGTCCCATAGCAAGCTGCCCACATTTTTGAAAATATGCATGGGATCCAACAAGTGGTTGACCTGTAAGTGGGTCCAATATGGCAACTCGTAGAAAACTGAGAACCGTCGCATTCCATTTGGATGTGATTCCGGGTTTACCATTTTCAGCTCGTACCAGCTTGCAGCGTTCATACGTGCTGGAGGTCGTCCAAGAAAACCTTCCCTGAGTTCATGATCCTCCGGCAAGAAAGTGGCGTGTCCTTGATATACCATCTTCTTCATGGTTCGTGACCTTCGGGAGTCTAACTGTGGCCCACACAATGGACATGCATGATAACCTGAGGTAACGAGACCTGCAAGGCGATCCACGACCTAGTGAATACTTGATTGAATGAAATAAAATATAGATATTACCGGCGTGAACAAATGTCTGCTCACCTGAGCACTCTCCCAATCCCGGAAAGTCATGCATCGTCCACATGAGAATGGCTCGAATGTTGGCTGACCGCCGACCATCGCGCCTGCTCATATCTTGCACCGTGACCCCCTCCTCCCACAAAATCTTAAGCTCATCGACTAATGGACGAAGATACACGTCCATATTTTTTACTTTGTAGCGGCCCGGGACGAGCAAGCTAAGGATGAGATGTCCTTTCTTCGTAGAAAGCCATGGAGGAATGTTGTAGTTGACAAGCACTATAGGCCACACACTGTAAGAAGTCGAGCGCAGACCGAATGGGTTCACACCATCCATGGCGAGACCGAGCCGAAGATTCCTTGGCTCTCGCGCAAAGCCTGGGAAGGTAGAGTCAATGTGGCTCCATGCGCGCGAATCTGCTGATATTCGTTGCACTCCATCCGTAGACCTATTCTGCACATGCCACGTTGTCAAGCTTGCCATGGCAGACGTGCGAAACATGTGGTTTATGCGGGGGATGAGCGGAAAGTGTCTGAGGACTTTTTGAGGGATGGTCTGCCCTTGCAAGTCCTGTCGATACCTGTGAGCACCACACTTTGGACATGTCTCCATAGTCTCGTATTCATCTCGAAACAATATGCAGTCGTTGATACATGCATGGATGTTATTGTAGTCCATGCCAAGCTTCCGTAAAACATGTCGTGCATCATCACGAGACTCAGGCATGGTGTTTGCAGGTGGCAATATATGATATTTCAATAACCTGAAAACATCATAAAACACCTTGAAAAATCCATCCATATTTACAATAATACTGTTTAAAAAAAAAACAATGAAGTCTGTATGCAAGGTACCTGAATAACTCAGTCACACTCGTATCGCTCCAACCGTATTTCGCTTGCACACTTAAGAGTGCAAGCAATGTCTTCAACCGAGATACTCGGCACCCATCATATAATGGTATGGATGCTTCCTCTCTAAGCGGGTCAGATGTCTCAACATCCATGGGAATCAATGCATCGATCATTGCCTCCATCTCAGGCTCCAAGATTGTAGGCAAGTCGGGAAGGTTGTCTGTCTCCTCTGGCATTGACGATATAGATGGGCCTTGCGAGTGGTCTATTGGCTCCTGCCATCCATCCATCTCACGTCCACGAACTCTTCTAATTGGCCGCAAAGGGTGCTCTCCCCCTTGGGTCGAGACATCACCCCCCTGGACACAAAATTTGCCAACAAGACCCAATCTTATTGTGTATGGTTTTCAATTAGCTTGAGAGTACAATGCATGAAAAATGCTAACTTGAAAATACCGTTTGCTGAAAATCTGCAATCGCCTGATCAATAATCTCAGGTTGAAACTCGCCAAATCGTCGTACGTGTTCTATAGACAATCGACGTTTTCGTCTAATTGCCAACTTGCATTGAGAGCAAGGACATGGGACACGCTGATTAAGATACGACTCGCGGTCTTGAATAATAGGACCTTCTTCGTTTGCCATCTTATCTACATTACAGCAAACGAGGCTTAAATGGATAGCTTTTTGGAGATGTACGTCAACTTGCAAGTTGACCATAAACCTTGCATTGTATATAGTAGTCGAGAGATTTTCCGATGTTATATCTCGGCCTTGTATCATGCTCAACGATTTGTTTGTCCCGGTAGATAATTTTTTGTTATATCTCGGCTTTGAGTATAAGTAATCCATTTTAAAATTAATGCGCGCCATCTATGAAATTTTACAACTATAGTAATAAAATTTATTTCAATCAATTCTACTCATAGTCATAAGACCTGAGAGAAATTATCCTATACTCAATTTAAGGGATCTCCACTTCTATAACAATAATTTTGGGTTAATTTTGATGAAGTACGTGGCCGTATGCAAAGCACATTGCATACCATTATCGATACGTATATTATCTTAAATTTCATTCCCTTCCCTCTCCCTCTCCCTCTCCCTCACCCTCTCCCTCTCTTTCTCTCACCCTCTCCCTCACCCTCTCGTTCTCTTTCTCTCCCTCTCTCATTTCCTCCCTCCTCCTCCCTCTCCCTCTCCCTCCCTCTTTCTCCCTCTCCCTCTCCCTCGCTCCCTCGCTCCCTCTCCCTCCCCCTCCCTCTTTCTCTCCCTCTCTCATTTCCTTCCCCTCCCCCTCCCTCTCCCTCTCCCTCTCCCTCTCTTTTTCTCCCTCTCCCTCTCTATCTCTCTTTCTCTCTCATTTCCTAAACAAGCAAAAAATAAAGTGATTTAAACATCCTCCAAGCAAAAGGGAGAGGGAGAGATACAATGCACTCTCCCTCTCTTTCTCTTTCTATCCCTCTCTCATTTCCTTCCCCTTCCTATCCCTCTCACTCTCTTTCTCTCTCATTTCCTCTCCTAAACAAGAAAAAAATAAAGTGATTCAAACATTAAACAAGCAAAAGGGAGAGGGAGGGAGAGAGAGAATGCACTCTCCCTCCTTCTCCCTCTCTTTTTCTTTCTCTCCCTCTCCTATTTCCTCCCCCTCCCTCTCCCTCTCCCTCTATTTCTCTTTCTCTTTCTTTCCCTTTCCCTCTCCCTCTCCCACTCTTTCTCTCTTACTCTCTCGTTTCCTCTCCTAAACAAGCAAAGAAGAAAGTAATTTAAACATTAAACAAGCAAAAGGGAGAGAGAGAGAGAGAGAATGCACTCTCACTCTCTTTCTCTCCCTCTCCCTCTCTTTCTCTCCCTCTCTCTCCCTCTCCCTCTCCTTCTCTTTCTTTTCCTCTCCTAAATAAACAAAAGAGAACGATTTAAACCTTCAACAAGTAAAAGAAAGAGAGAGGGAGACTCACCAATGAGATATGGCGAGCGTGGGCGGCTTCTCTTTGCAACGAGGGCTCCTCCTCTCCTTCGCGAACAACGACGGTGGCGGTGGCGGCGGCGGCGGCAACAAGTCTCTTCCTCCTCTTCTTTCACAAAGCCTTGGCTCTCTCCCTCGCTCTCGCTCTCAAAAGGCGAAGAAAACAAAATGAAAACGGCGCTCTGGTTTCGGCCGCGCTTTTTTTTCCCTGCGGCGTCGCTATATGCGTCGCTATTTGCGTCGCAAATGCGACGCAAATAGCGACGCGTATAGCGACGCAAATAGCGACGCATATAGCGACGCCGATAAACGCCGTCGCTAATCGGCGTCGCTATTGCCCCAGTCCCTTGTAGTGAGAGAATATGAACAGAGAGAGAGAGAGAGAGAAAATGTAAAAATTAAAGAAAGAGAGAAAAGAAAACTTTTAGGTTTAGGGTTTATGGTTGTAACTTCGAAAAGCCCCAAAAAGAGAGAGAATTATAGAGAGAGGAAAGATAAAATTTAAAAGAGAGAAAGAAAGAGAAAATACAACTTTTTAAAAAGAAAATGAAGAGGGAGAGAGAGAGAGGGAGGGAGGGAACACAGAGAGAGAGAGAGAGAGAGAGAGAATTATAGAGAGAGGAAAGATATACTACTATATTATTTTGGTTGTAGATTTAGAAAGCCCTAAATCTACCCCCTTTCCAATTCTCCATTTTTTAATTAAAACCCCATTTTTTAGTTAAAACCCCTTCTCTCACACATTTAATCACTCCCTCTCTTTTCCCTCTCCCCTTTTTAATTAAATCTCTCTCTCTCTCTCTCTCTCTCTCTCTCTCTCTCTCTCTCTCTCTCTCTCTCTCTCTCTTAAATCAAACTTTTCACAAACGTCTCTTTCTTTCCCTTTTTAAATCAAAAGCTTTTTAAAATGTCCTTTTTCTTTTAATTAAATATTTTTAAAAGCCAAACCATTTTTTAATTTAAAATATTAGAAGGCAAAAAGAGAGAGAATAAGAAAAAGAGAGAGAGAGAGAGAGAATAATAGAGAGAATGAAATATACAATTTGAAAGAGAGTGAGTAAGAAAGAGCATAAAAAAGGAATGAAGAGGAGAGAGAGAGAGAGAGAGAGAGGAAGAAGAATAAGAAGAGAGAATATAAACAAAAAGAGAGAGAATTCTAGAGAGAGAAAATATAAAATTTTAAAGAGGGAATGAAGAGGGAGAAGAAAAAGAAGAAGAAGAAGAGGGAGAGAGAATTATAAAGAGATGAAAGATCAAATTTAAAAGAGAGAGAGAATTAAAAAATAAAAAAGCGGAGAGAAAGAGAGGAGAGGGGAAGAAGAAAAGGTGAGAGAGGGAGAAGAAGAAGAAGAAGAAGAAGAGAGAGAATATGAACACAAAGAGAGAGATAGGAAATATAAAATTTAAAAGAGAAAAAAAATTAAAGATAGAATGAAGAGAGAGAGAGAGAATATAATAAAGAGGAGAGGGAGGGAGAGAAGGAAAAGAGACGAAAGTGGGGGAAAAGAAAAAGGGGAAAGAGAGAGAAAGAGAGGAAAAGCGCGGAGAGCAAGGGGAGTGAAGAAAAGGGGGGAGAGAGAATAATAATAATAATAATAATAATAAGGAAACGAGAGAATATAAACACAAAGAGAGAGAATTATAGATAGATAATAATTTAAAAGAGGGAGCGAGAAAATAAAAAAAAATTAAAGAAAGAATGAAGAGGGAGGAGAGAACAAGAAGAAAAAGAAGAGAAGGGGGAAGAGAGAGAGAGAGAGAGAGAGAAATTTTAAAATTTAAAAGAGAGAAAATATATAATTTGAGAGAAGAAAAAAGTTGGTTTAGGGAGAACGGAGTGAGAGAGAAGAAAATGAAAAAAGAGGAGAGGATGAGAGAGAAGAGAGGGGGGAAGAAGGGAATATATATATATATATAATTTTACGTTTGAAGCACAAAGAGAGAGAGAGAGAGAATATCAAATTTAAAAGAGAGTGAATTCAAAAAGGAAAAAGAGGGGGGAGAGAGAAAGAAAGAGAGAAGAAGAAGAAGAGAGAATTACAAAGAAAGGAAACATAAATTTAAAAGAGAGATAGAGAAAATAAAAAATATATAAAGAGAGAATGAAGAGAGAGAGAGAGATTCAAAAAAGAAAAAAATAGGAGAGAAAGAGAGAGAAAAAAGAGAGAAAAGAGGGGAGAGAGAGAGAGAAGAAAAGCAGGGAAGGAAGAAAAGGAGAGAGAGAGAGAGAGAGGTTTCTTTCTCCCCTTTTTTAAATAAAAAAATTTCTCTCTCTCTTAATTGGATTAAAATTTTTACTTCAAACTTCTCTCCATTTTTTCTTTTTTAATTAAATATTTTTAAAACTTATATATATATATATATATATATAGGGAGAGAAACGGCAGAGAGAATGAGCTACTTACATGGAGAGAGAGAAAGAGAGTGAGAGAGAGAGGGAAATAGAGAGATAGAGAGTGCAAAGGTGGTGGTGGAGCTAGCGACAGTGGTGGTGGTGGTGGTGGAAGTGGAAGTGAAGATGGGTACATCTAAGAGTGGAATAAGTGAACTATGTGGAACAAGAATAGAAGAGTTGCCAAAAAAACAAGCTTAAAAAACTTGTTTTTTGCCCTTCCCCAAGCTAGCTTACCCCTCACCTTGCACATATGAGATACCCAATGCAAAGGTTTGATATATTATGGAATTAGAACTATATGCTAGGCTTGTACAATATATGTGTTGCAAGAGAGAGAGATTGAGAAGTTTGAGAATGCATTAGAGAACCCCCAAGGGGTACAAGACATGGATGAAAAGACGAATGCTTTAGAGCAACAATGTACATGGTATCTTGTTGACTTGCACAAGGGCAATATTATTATTGAATGCAAACGGGGTACAAGATAAAGCATAACTCGGATGGTACTATGAATATATACAAGGCTATGCCTAATAGTGTGGCAGTGTGACTGTGAGGAGACATTTAGCCCATTAGCTAAGGTGGCTACCATTTGCACAATGGTTGCATTGGCCATGGCCAAGAGGTGGAAGATGGATCAAATGGATATGAAAAATGTATCCTTGAATGGAGAGTTGACAAGAGAAGTTTATATCTAACAACCATCATGATACAAGGTCCAAAAATACCTACATATGATATGCAATGCGCATAAGGAAATCTATGGATTGACAAGCATGAAGAGTATGGCATGGCCACATTACACAATATTTACTATAGTTGAAATGGCATGCATGTCCATCAAACTCTTCCTTGGTTGCATTAGTTAGGGCTAGTGATAAGACCTTGATTATTTATATGCTAATGGTTTTATTCTTACAACAATAATGCGTACCTTATTGCTTAGGTCAAGGGTCACTTGCAACAAGAACTTGAGAAGGAGGATCTTAGAGTGCTTCTTTGTTTTGAGGTCACTACAACATAATTAAACTATAGATGCAAATACTTGATGTGTATAAGGGGCCATGTTTAACAACATGATAACAATTACATTTAGCTTCAGGAGATGACTAAAAAGTATATCATACACAATTAAATACACTTTGAAATGCACAAAAATAGCCTCGCTATTAATGCCCATTTAAATGCACACGTACATACATATAGGGTGGTCACATCTATACTGGTGCTCAAAATTGCACTTGTAGCCCCACCTTAGTATATTCATAAACAAGTTATCTAGCATATTTATGAGCCCGTTCAAAAGAGCATTTAAAAGCAAGTTAAAGAGGGTGTCTAAAGGCAATTTTATTAGTGTGTTCACAAGATTTTATAAATATGCTTATAAATGTTGATAAATCGAAAGAGATTTTATGGATGTTCTCTGTGTTCATTTTTAGTGGTGACTGTAAGTGTATTCGTCATCATCATCATTAATCAAAGTATTCATTCCCTTTGTATCTTGAGTTACTATTTCCACTACAACCATTGCTACTACTCTCAAAGCACAAGTAGAGCACATATCCATGTCGTCAAACAAATCATGTATATTATCCTCAAGCAATACATCCATTGCTATCTCTATATTTGCAATATCTTTAAACAAAGCTATATCTTCAAATAAAGCATCATCCATAGTCATGGTCATCGTATCCTCTACTGACTCTCTATCTATAATATCTTTAGGCAAAGCATTGTCCATAGTCATGATCATTGTATCCTTAGTATTTTCATTGTCCAAACATAGTCATCAAAATAAGCACATGTATCATGTGCACCCTCACACAATAACATATATGCGTGCATGATCATTGTTTCATCTACATTCATAAGCATTATAGCATCTATAGTTGTAGTCATAGTATTATCAGTATGCACTTGCATCATCTCTAATATATCCACATCCTCATATAAAGCATGTGTATCATAATTTGATAGTGTATCTACAATACCCTCTAAACTACCCTTTTTCAGTGTCCTAGTTTTTCTCTTTTTGTTTTTCTTACTCTTCCTTTTACTCTTTCTATTCTCCTTTTTGCTTGTCCTGCTCTTCTTTTGCTCTTTCTGTTGTACACCCTCTATATATTACCCTACTCCAAGTCTAACGCGAGGTGTAGACTTCTCATCTCCTTTAGTTACTTTCTTCAAAAGGCAAGGATCCCTTCATCTCTCTTCCTTTTCTCTTCTGCCATCGCTTCTATATTTTGAGTTTTAGCCAAGTATAGTCATAAACTGAGTAGGTATCAATAGGGGCATCCCATCCTATCTGCATTCTAATAGTCTTACCTAGACTAGCCAAATATGTTTGAGGCACCTTGCCCTTCCTTGCAATCTATAAGGTATAGGTCCAAAGCTATGTCTTCTCACCTTCAAACTTCTTCTCAATTTGCAATCCATAAGCTTTAACACATACGATGGCATATGCTAATTGTGTAAACATATCTACTAAAATATCCTTTATGCCATCGTTGCCAAAGCTCATGGCAATAAGTAAGCATATCTCATTGGCACAAATTTTCCCATCCTTCTAGAAAATTGGATTTTTCCTCATGGCATCTCTGTGGGCTTCACAATCTCTATGGTGGTCATACTTTTTACTATCACACAATATAGATTTATAAAAATTTTCACTCCTAGAAAAAGTTTACAAAGGAGCAACTCTCCCAAGATGTTCTAGTTTAGCCAATTTATCTATAAATCTCTCATATTCTTTACAAGTTTACCCATGACTTCACCTTTTGCTAGTACTGAAGTGGATGCAGGAGACCGTAGATTAGGCAAAGGCTCAAGCGGTGTAGGGGCAACTAAAGATCATCGTGCAATCAACTATTCTCTCCTCCATTGCCTTTTGAATATATTGGACACATTTATTTGTACATCAACCCAATTAGTGTTTAGTCATTCCTCTAGAGCATCATCTTTAGGAAGTTTCTTCAATACTATTTGAAGCGGTGGATATACATCTTGCAGGAAAATAAGAATCTTCTTTGTCTCCAAAGTCAATTACTCTATTTATAATTCTGTATAGATGTAAGCCTCTTTGCAGGCTTAGAAATCCAATTCAAAAAAGTTATTTTAGTCACCTAGTCAGAATTTTCAAGATAGTATTTGTCACTAAATTGATTGCTTATTACGTATTCTCTATTTGATAAATTCATGACTCACTTTTCTTTAAGTGTTGATGATGATCTAGCATGACTGTGAGACCATTTAAAGACCAATATTCCTAGTGCATCACTTAATGGGGTGATCAAAGCACTGTGATGGGGATATCTGGTACAGGCAGTACAAGTTATGAAGGGGGAAAGAAGTGTCTACCAAGTGTAAGAGTGTACACAAGAATCAAGGAGTTACACATAAATGAAGATGGATTAAGTTCTAAGAAGAGGAACTGCATTAGCATTGTGTATATGTATTTATGTGTGCATCCGGGGACGCCTAGGAAAGTTTACTTGTGTGTAATGAGCATTGCATTCATTTGGGGTCATCCTCTCCCTTACAAGTCAAGGTTTAAGGTATTTTCTTTCATTAAGAAAGACAAGAGAGGTAATTCTCTCACTAAGAAAGACAAGAGACATGATCCTATGGAAGTGAGGAGAGAAGTGATTTTTTCTTTCTAAGGTCTAAAAAGACACAAGCTTTTGTGTGGAAGTCAATCTTAAGGTTGAGGCCCAAGGCAATTTAATGAACTCTCCTTAAGGTGGTTGCATGGACCACAAGTTAAGAGTACAGTTTGAGAAGCTGTTCTTTTTAAAACAGACATGGTGAATCCATTTTTAAAATATCTCGCAATAGAAAGACGATTTCTAAAAATGGGACACGTAGGTTATCGAAAACAGCGAGATCTACAACTTTTGTGTTGGACGTTTTTCATCTAAACAATGCTTAGAGAGATATCTCGAAATTAGTGCTCCAGAGTAGGTCCTGGAACAACCACATCTTGCATGAAGATAAACTCAAGTCTCTCTCCAAGAAGAGAAGCTCTTGAAAGTCTATAAAAGAGAAGGCTCTCCTTGGGTGTGAGGGAGGAAAATGAAGCATCACTTTGCATGCATCCAAGAGGAGAAAAGAAGGTGCAAGTGTTGCGGAAGCTCTACTGAAATCAAGTTCCAAGAGGAGAAGAGAAGGTGCAAGTGCTGCAGAAGCTCTGCTGAAATCAAGCGCCAAGAGGAGAGACCTACACATATTGTGTAGGAGAGAAGGAGACTCGAGAAGGATCAAAAGGTGCCAACTTCCAAGTTATGCAAGTGTTAGCCGGCTGTATACCATGCAAGGAACCGCGATCTTATTTCCAAGATCTACAAGTAAGAACTAGCTTATGTGTAACGGAGGAGCTTGCTCGTTGTCAATAATATAACTCCACAAGGGGGGGGGGACTGGCCCATCTTCCAGTCCCTAGTGTGTTGCCAAATTCTCTCTCTCTCTCTCTCTCTCTCTCTCTCTCTCTCTCTCTCTCTCTCTCTCTCTCTCTCTCTCTCTCTCATCTATTCTCCCTTTGTGCCAGCATAATATTTGCCATATATATTTTAAGTATATAAGAAAGTCGAGTGTATATCTCAGATCTTATAACAGTATTCTTCTTTCAAAGTGCTTTTAAATGCAACCCATGTCCGTCCATTATTTGCATAGATTGCATTCTCTCAAGTTCTCAACTCTCAGGCCACAACCTTGTAAAAATATATCAGCATGTCATTTGTTGGAAATTTCGCTATCTCAAGCTTTTTTGCATGAACATGGAGGAACCTAGTAGTGTTTTTACCATCAATTTTTTGGACCGCTAAGATGACCTTTTCCAAAGCATCTGTCATGGCTTCTTCATGTTTGAACATCTCATAGGTAATAAAGTTCATGAGTCTCTTGGTTTGACATCATCGTCTGCATGCATATGATCTCCTATCTTGTTGAATATGGACATGGCTTTTCACATCTATGTCAAGCCACAAACCACATGGGTTCAAGAAAAGAATCAAGACTTATGGAAGATAGAAATATTTAACAAACTCTATGTATTACTCTTGAATATATCTGTACAAAACTGTAGCTACACCCTTGGGTTACAAATAGTACACCTAAGTCAATTGCTCAGACTAAACTCTTCCAAGATGATAGCTTGGGCACTCTATACAACCCAAATGATTTCTACCATAATAGTACAATAAGAAACAATGTCCCTTTGATAGTCAAAGCATCCACTAACACTACGCAAGTAGATGTCTCAAGCAAGAAATTGTATAATCAATGGAATATGATCAAGACCTTGAGGATAGTAGTCTTGAGCTTGGCTGCAACTTGTTTTGTCCCTAATTTTCTCACCCGAACTCAGAATATGGTCATCTAAACACTCAAATCGAATGAAATAAATGTGATATACAAGCTAATGTAGGCAAAATTGCAAATATCTTCTCAAACTAGCTGAAAATGCCACTTTTCATAAAACATATTGTTTTTTTATATTTTTAGGCCTAGTCGCCTTGTAGCAATCAAGATAACTCCTTGCATGTATTTTGATCCACTAAAAGTCTCATTAAATTAATAAATTTAATAATGGAAACTTGGACTATTTCCATGGACTAGTTTTGATCCTTGAAAAACCTATCATGATCATAAGTATCCCATAAGCATAATCTAGAATACTTATATAGATGTATTTTCCTTATTTTTTCCTTCATTAAATGTGTAACCACATGACATCAGGACTACTAGCTAGATCAAATGCCAAAGTGGCATGAGTCATATGACTAAGGAGTCAAGAGTTATGTATTTAATCATGTCTATAGAAATTTATCGATCGAGCAACATGTAACCAAATGCTATAATGACACACAATATAATCAATGAATGCACAATGCAAGATGAGCAAACTATTTTGTTTTTTAGACATTTTTGCGCATTTTGAATGATATACTATGTGCCCATTCTATTCTTTATGCAATGAAGCAATGATGTACAAGTATATATTTCTCTATGTTAGATTTAGATATGATAGGTTCCTACATTTCTCAAGTATATCTATTCCACAGAGAGAGAGAGAGAGAGAGAGAGAGAGAGAGAGAGAGAGAGAGAGAGAGAGAGAGAGAGAGAGAGAGAGAGAGAGAGAGAGAGAGAGAGAGAGAGAGAGAGAGAGAGAGACATGACTATCAAAGGCAACTAAGTGTGCAATGCAGATTTAATACAACTATATGCAAAGTTTAGGGTGGTGATCATATAGGATAGGCAACACCCTTAACATACTTTTTTTGAGGTAGTTTGCATTGCATCTTTTGAATGCAAGTAGAAACTAACTTGAGGTAGCACAATGGGTTGGTAGAGCAAGCAATTACACATGGTGAAGGGGGAAGGCATTTGGGGTACTCTTTACGTTTGACACATGAGAGGGTACCCAAAATGTCCTCTTAAATAGTAGTATAGGTATATGTAAGGGTTTAGGGTGGGGTTGGTCTACAGTAGATAGCATCGTCTATGCTCTCTTTCAAGGTAGGTTGTGGTTCATCTTCTTGAGCTAGGTAGCAAGTCATATAAGGTAACAAAAAGGCTGTGACACAAGGCATAGGAAGAAGGTGTTCAGGGTACCCTACACATCTAACACGTGGCAAGGATACCCATGATATCTTGTGACATATTAATATAAATATAGATATGAATTTAATTACATTACTTAAAGGGACAATAGACATATAAAGTCACCTTTAAAATATTACATGCTCAAGAGGGCTCCAAATGTTAACAACAACAAAACTATGCCTTACACATTGAATGCTTCATTTTATGTACCTTCAATTACATGAAACTATGCCCTCATTTTGTAACTATGTGCTTTGCACCTAGATTCTCTTGATGCTTCACACTGGTTTTAGGCTAATGCTTCATATCGATGTTAGTAACATCTAGGGCACTTCACATCTTAAGGCATGCTTCACAGAGTTGCGTACAACACTAAAACCCTACTCCTAGTTACATTCCTAATCATGCTATAGAGTGTAGAAGGCACAAATACATTATCAAGCACAATGCTTCATTTCTATCAAAATTGCTCTATTCCCATCACAGTCAATATTCTACCTTTATACTCTATCCATTATCCCCACCTTTATAAACTTCATAGATTACAAGGTTGTGTCATTCTCAAGATGGACATCATGAAGATGAGGTAGGTCTTGAGTTGGGAGGGATTGGTGATGAGAGAATTGTTGAGAATAGCAAATGATGCTTGTATGTATGCCCGTAGAGGCTAGATGTATGCCTAAAAGAGGCTGCCCATAAGAGGCTTTGTATGGAAGATATGAGAAAAGATGAATGCTTTAGAAGCTCTAGGGAGAGATGCCTCGAATCCCATAAGCACAATGAGGAAGAGTGGTACTGTCCAAAAAGCTATATAAGCATGTACTTGACACTCATTTCAATGCAATGGAACCACTAGTTTGAGCCTCTATTAGTGTCATTGTCCATCTTACACAAGAATGTGTTTATGAGTCCAAGCTTCCATCTTGGAACCTAATTCACTTGTGTAATAGTTAGTCTATCTAAGTCCATGTCATCATGAGTAGTGTCTTTATCTTTCATCCACCATAGCTAAATCTTTGCTCTAGATCCGTGTTTCTCAACAATAACAAAGGAGAGGCTAATGTTAAGGGTTGTGGCTATAGAAAATGAGGAGCTTCTAGTCTTCCCTAAATTGATTGGGTGAGTTGACATGTATTTATTGTGAGAATGCATGAATCTACATCATGGCTATGGCGGATGGAACACAAAGACAATGTTCACTAACTGTTACTCAAGTGAATTAGGTTCCAAGATGGAAGCTTGGACTCATAAACACAATCTTGAGTATAACACTGACTATGACTGAAAGGACAAACTACATTTGTATTCAATCATTGAATGATAAGAAGATACATCACTTTATAGGCTCATGATGGTTCCCTTTTTCTACACTATGCATATGGGATTTAGGATATCTCTTCTCGGAGTATACATCATTTGTCATTTCTCAACACCCCCCCCCCCCCCCTCAAATGACAAGTCCCTACACTTGCCTGGGAGACTAGCTCATATGCAGCTAGTCAAGTTAAAGCTTGAAACTTTACATCTTTGGCTAAGGTTTTTACAAAGCAAATCCAGTAAGAGAAAAATAGAGATCCACTATGGGAAAAACATATAAAAGATACGATGAAAATTCTTTAGAGCAACCTGTCAGAGTTGTTGATGGTAGTGGAAGCATCTTTTTCTTTTTCTTATTCCTTCGTGAACTGGTTCTGGTGGTGATCATTTTGCATTTGTTGCACTCTTTTCTTGTGGAGACATTCACTGACTATATGGCCAACCTTGCCACAATAATGACATATAATCCGATCCTTGCTGTTGTTGGTGCTGAGTCCTCAACCACGGCCTTTTGCTCCATAAGTGCCCTTGGTGTACAAGAGACTGTATTTGGCATATTCCTTTGCACCCTTGCTTTTAACTTTGCTTTATGTATCAAGTAGTGAGTGCTCAATATCTTCAAGTGAGAGACTTGAAACATTACTTTGGGTGGACATAATATTCTCATATGGATCCTTATTTACACTTGCAAGCAATACGACTATTGCTTCATCTTCATCAATATTCTGCTTCAAAGTTGCAAGCTAGGTTTTTAGGCACTTGAACTTGTTAATGTGTATGGTCATAGAAGCACTATCTTTTATATCCAGTTAATAAAATTGCATGAGTAATTTTACCTTTGAATTCTTTGCTTGGGTACCAAAGATCCTATCAAGTTCCTCCCAAGCAGTTCTAGCATCTCTGATGCTACAGATATGATGTAGCACATCATCACTTAGTCCCCAAGCAATGATGCCTAGAGCCTTGTTATTCATCCTCTTCCATTCTTTGGTTTTTGGTGGAGCTACTACAAGGATCCTACTTTCTGAATCTTCTTTCCCGCCATCTGCATCACCTTCATCATCTTTAAAGAGATCCCAGATGTCTTTCCTCGTGAGGTGGTACATGGTCTTTTCCTTCCAGGTATGGAAGCCTTCTCCATTGAACTTTACTATTTGTTCAAGCTCTGCCATTTTTTATCAACTTTAAATAGCTGAGATAATACCAGAAAGTGAGTTGCCTAAGAACACAAGTACATTAGTGCCAAATAACATTAGTTGATTATCAATGGATACTATGCTTGAGCTGAGTGTTAAATGTCTGTGATTTCTCATGAACTTTGTGGATGGCTTCTGAGCTTATTCAGACACTTCCAGATCTGTAGTGAGCTCCAGAGAGTGTGGCTCGGTGATTAAAATCACTGTTCATGATAATAGTAAGAGAAAGTCAAGCTTTCAATTTTCTGGCTATGGTTGCCAACAGATATACAGCTAGGGTTTTGCTCTGTGGTATGAGCAACAGAGGAAGAATTTTGGGAAACCCTCTTAGGTGAGGTTAGCCCACTTGGGGGACTACCAAAGCCCTATGGTGGTAGCAGAGATTACGTCACATCCACGTCAAGATGATGCACAAATCGTTGCTCAGCGCAAACTGCGCCAACAAATATGAAGGAAACATCAATGTTGGCCACGGTTGTTACTTATGTCAGGCTTTGAGGTGCTAAAAGGGTGCGCCTTGACCTGTAGAGGAAGTCTCCAAAAGGATGCAAAGCCCGAAATGACCTAGTTTACTCACACTACCTCCTCCAATGTCAATAGGCATGATGGTCTGTAGGCACACACAGGGACAACAAGCAATAATTTGTGTAATGCTGGGAAGCAGAGACCCCAATGCTCTACTGTAAAGTGACACAAAGATCATTATTGAGTCAATGAACACTTCTTCAGAAGGATGTTTGACAAGATTTGTCTTATGGAGGAAGATCCAAGAGCTCAAGAATAAATGGTAGGTGTAGTCTAGCTATGGTAGTCATGAAGGTCGAGATGAAGTTGAAGTTGAAAATATGGAGTCATGAGCTGGATGTTAACTGAACAGAGATGACCATAGGTGAAGAGAGACTAGGGAAGCAATGTATGGAGCTCTACCATGCTCAACTGAGCTCTGATACCATGTGAGAATGTATGGATCTAGAGTATGTCTATGGCGGATGGAACACAAAGACAATGTTCGTGATGACATAGATTAGATAGACTAATTGTTACTCAAGTGAATTAGGTTCCAAGATGGAAACTTGGACTCATAAACACAATCTTGAGTATAACACTAACTATGACTGAAAGGACAAAGTACAGTTGTATTCAATCGTTGAATGATAAGAAGGTACATCACTTTATAGGCTCATGATGGTTCCCTTTTTCTCCACTATGCACATGGGATCCAGGTTATCTCTTATTGGAGCATACATCATTTGTCATTTCTCAACATTTACTGCCCAAAAGCTTCCATTAACAATAGAATAGATAAATAAGACTTACACTCCATCTTATTATATCATGTTTCACATGCAATGCTTTATCTTTCATACCTTAATCCACTTTTAACATTATAATAAAAGATACTTATGGACTAGAATGATAGAATCAAGGTGGATTTGGCATAGATAGAGGGACCTATAACCAAGTTTTATATACTTTGGGATTGAATTTCGAGAATGAAAATCACCAAAATTTATGGTTTTTTTGAGGATTGGAAAAAGGATGCACAACTCTAACCTTTTATGGATGAAAGAGAATTTATTGAAGCACAATTAAGTGCCAAGAGGACCCACAACTATAGGTTTGCCCAAGCAATCAAACTCATGACACCCAAAGTTTTAATGGCCCTCTTGATCTCTCTCATAACCTCTTACAACACATTATACTTAACCTAAAATGTGTAATATGCATGTTAGACTTCTACTATCTTCTCATATGTAAATTAGACTTCACTTAAAATCTCTCTCTCTCTCTCTCTCTCTCTCTCTCTCTCTCTCTCTCTCTCTCTCTCTCTCTCTCTCTCTCTCTCTCTCTCTCTCTCTCTCTCTCTCTCTCTCTCTCACATAGATAGCAAAGGGACCATGTGTGGCCATCTAGGCCCCAACAATCAAAAAATGCTCTACAAATAAAAGAAAAAGAAAAATATATGCACATTATGTGATGAATATCAATATTAGTTTTAAATATTAATACGATGTACTTTGTGTGTGTGTGGTTTGTATTTGGTGCTTAGAGTATATTTGGAGACCTTCCATCCCCTCATGTAAAAGAAATACAATATATGGGTATAAAGTGATTTTATGTAGCACATCACTAGGTTTGAGCTCCAAATCTTCAATTAGCATGAATCATATTAACCAAAGAGCATTTATAAACTTCAACCATTACAATATCATAACAGTTTAAGCATTGAAAATATTGTTGGTGTTAAAAGCCACTTATGCCTAGCTATCTACATTTACTTTGTACAACATGCCCACACATCTATACATTACAGGTGACCCGTACACCTATATAGTGCAGGCGGTGGCCACCTATCGCTATCACTTTATTCTTTATTCTTTCAATAATAATAAAATAAGGGAAGGTAGGTCACACATTGTGACTTTGGAGTTCCCACACATCATCCTACTCTCTCTTGCTTGAACCTCCATAGCTCTTGCATCCTCTTACTTTTGCTCACGCTCTCACTTCGACTCCACATTTCTACTGGTATCAGAGCATGCATTCGAGGAGCTTCACCAACATTCACTTCAACCTAAAAGAGAGCTATATTCATAGCTTTCATTGCAACTGCTCATTGGGATATGCATTAATCTTGTTGCTTTCTGAATCACTTTCACCCTTTCTAGCATTGATCAAGGCCTTTCTTTAAAACTTTTGAGCATTGAGCTCAATAGCAGCTAGTGTAAATTGTACCAATTTGGTTGCCCCTATTCTTGACATTATTCACTTCTTTTAGCTCCTATTGACCTTTAGGATTGATTGGTCACTTAGGTGGCATCCTCCCTAGCATTGAAGGCTTCAATCTTAAGCATTATTTTGAGTGTTTGAGGTTAGCCATTTGACCTACTATTCATGATAGACCTACTATTCATTATTCATGAAAGATCTATTGTTCACTATTTGGATAGTAAGTATTTATTGGTTAACGCTCTATTGATGCTTACGAGGCAAGTTTATTATGCTTAGATGATGTGTTGATACTCAGAAAAGTCTTTTCAATCAATTAGAGCTTGTTTAGATTAGTATTTGGAAGGTTCTTTACTATTAAACCCTATGGACAATAAGCTTACAAGTTGAAGGCTTATGTATTACATGCCTACATGCACTTTCATGATGCTACATAGATGTATTGATGCTTGACATTGATTACTATGCCTGAATATACTTATATTGAGCTCTACACTTTGGATTTGCTCTCTTGGACTGTAAATGTAGAGGTTATTGGCTTCCATGGTTTCAAATTTACGAGTTTGAAGGTTTATTATTACAAATATATGCTTCTAGATATATTGATTCATGTCTTTGGGCACTCAAATGTTATGAGATACATGTATCAAGCTTTGCTTTACTCTTAGATATTCTAGATTTTCCTCCATGGGAGTAGCTTGATTTTCTCTCATTGCATAGCTTGATTGATTTGAGATAGTGGGAGTCTCTTGCTTATGCATTTATGTTTAGTTGGTTTTGGTATACACTGTTCTTACAAACATTGATGATTGTGGGTTGATTTAGCTTTGATTTGTACACCCAGTACTTCCTCCTATCAGTCGGGTTTGTCAGTTTTGGATACATGCTACTCTTTTATTTGGGATTACATCTATATTCTTGACATCTTTGGGTCTCTAATAGCATTTGGTACCTTGGCAATTTATGTCTACCTTGCATTGCTAGTTGCATTACATATCCCAATTGCTACCCGGATGTTCCTAGCGGTGGGAGCTTTGCATCTTGGTATTTTGCTTACAATTATACACTTATTTATTGTAATTTTATGGATAGCCATGCTAAAATTCAAATTTGAGCAATTTCTTTGAGAATTTCAGTCAACTTATCTTGCTTCTCTGTCTCTCTCTCTATTCGTGCTTGGTGCTGGCTTGTTCTACCTAGCCCGTTTAGGCTTTTAATTTGAGAGAGAGAGAGAGAGAGAGAGAGAGAGAGAGAGAGAGAGAGAGAGAGAGAGAGAGAGAGAGAGAGAGAGAGAGAGAGAGAGAGAGAGAGAGAGAGAGAGAGAGAGAGAGAGAGAGTCTCTTCATTGCCCTACCATGCTTGGCATTGTTGGCATGTATGAAATGCTGCAAATTGTCCATCTTGCTAGTTTGCCTTTAAGTGAGAGATTTGTTGGGGGTTGAAGGTTGCCAATGCCTAGTCGTCTATATTTACTTTGTACACTGTGCTCGCATATTTGTACATTGCAGGTGGCCGCCACATGCACACCTGTATACTGTAGGTGACGGCGGCCGCCCATCACTGTCAATTTATTCTTTATTCATTCTATAACAATAGAATAAGGGAAGGTAGGTCATGTGATTGTTGGAGTTCCCACATACCGTTTTGCTCTCTCTTGCTATAGCTCTTTCTTACTTCTGCTTGTGCTGTCACTCTAGCTCAACCTTTCAAATATGAGATTGCTTAACTTACACAATCTCCTTAACCTTAACATTATTGAACATCACCACATAGTCACATCCTCCACATAGTTTTCACCTTGATGGTTAACATACAAACTTTGCCTTTGCATGGAGACCCTTCAAGTCTCAAAGCCATGGGAAGTTTGACATTGAGTAGTGGATTCACATGTTGTATACTCCTTAGTGTTCAATACAACGTTCACGAAAAGCATAGGTTGAATCTAAAATAAATTATAAAAATTCAAAAAGTTTTTAAAATTTAAAGAGAAAATTTTAGAATCTTGAACTTCTTATTAAAACTTAAAATTATAAAAATGACAAGTACATGAATTTTGCTTCGAAAATCCCTCCAAAAATTTAAGTTAAAAGGTTTTCAATCTCCTATAGAAAATATATATTCGGTGAACACCAGGTGGTATGCTTGCAACTGTTCTATGTCTGCCAGCCTGCCAGGTGGTATGCTTGCAGCATTACTTTTTGGGATTGAAAGTGCTGAGTTGCATGGAACGGAAGTATTGTTGAAAGACACAAACTGAGAGAGAGACTACGAGCAAGGGAGAGACCACAATCAGAACAGAAGAAGCATGGCTTTCGCTGCAAAAACGGCGTCTCGGGAATTTTTACGCAGGCTGCGCAGCAGTCTTCCTTCTGTGTCTCAAACTTCTGCTTCCCCTCACAAGCTTCCTCCATGTGGCTTCTGCTCCTCTTCCGTTGGTAAGGAGGAAGCAACCGCCATGGAGATGATCAAGTACTCCAAGTCCCTGAAAGAAGATGGTAAGGTTCTTGCTGACTGAGCTTGTTTTGTTTCCCAAGGTTTGATCGTTCTTTCAGAAAGATGCACGTTCCATATTTCAGAGGCTTCGTATGCTGAAGCTGTGAGAGTCCTCCAACAAGGCCTTTCTTTCTTCACCGGCAACAGCTTGTCCTCGGCGATTGCAGTGGCAAGATTGCAGCTAACTTTAGCCACTCTTCATGCCAACAGGTATTCCTTGCATTGACGTTCTGTACTTCTTCATGATTGCAGTAAAATGTGTGCTTTGTTTTTGCACTAGCTGTTTGACTGACATCATTTGTTTTGCTTGAAGGAGGGAGGAGGAAAGTGTCCTCATTCCGCTCGTCCTACAGTTCACCTGTCCTTCTTTGGGCGTATCAGGAACATCAACTCAATTTGTGCTACCATTTGCTTGGTGCAAGCCCTGAATGTAGAAGAAACGTGACAAGGCCGCTGGCTTGTTTCATATGCTGACATGGAAGTATAATTTTGATACACATTTGATCATGAGAGACAGGCCTTTGCTGATTTGCAAATGATATCACATGCCCCATGCTCCTTGGGTTGGACTGTAAGCAATGGTACTTCCGGCTATTGGACTCTCACCATTTGAGATGTAACCATGGATACATTGGCCTTCTTTGAGACATGATGTTGAGCTATTGGTTTGGATATGAATCATATGTCAAAAAGTGAAGTATGATAAGCAAAAGATGTCGGGCTTATTGCAGACCTTGCCTATTTTAGATAGGCCTTGGCAGAGCATTGTTGTGGACTTTATCTTTGAGCTTCCTAGGATACCTATGGGGAATGATGGAATAGGGACCATTATTTGTAGGCTTAGTAAGTAGGTTCATTTCACTTCGGTGAGGAAGAAGATAAAAGTTGATCATATAGCATGCTTATTTTTGTAGCATGTGTTTAAGTATCATGGCGCATTAGACTTGATCATAAGTGATAGAGACTAGTGCCACAATCATGGTTCGTAGGTCATAAAACCTTGTAATACATAGTATGTGAGGACATGATCATGTGAGCTTGTTGAGGTCTTTTCATGGTGATGTGCTTGACGATGTATTTGTTGAAATTCAGCCAGAGGTTTAGGAGCTGGACGAGAGGTTGCCAATCCGTATCGAAGTAAATTTTGGTACATAAAGAGTGTGTTGGGAGTAAAGGAACACAGGCATTGCCAGTTCAGCTCGCCACTTTACAGCAGCCAAATGTTGGTTTAAATGGACAGGGAAACAGTTTTCAGGCTGTACCACAGGTTTTCCCACCGACCTCTGTACATCCTGGGTACTTTGGAGGTGGATCTGTATTTCAGAGTATGGCTGGTTATGCGCCTGGAAACTAGATTTATGTACCAGGAACAGTGTTTGGGGGTACATACGGCTTTATGCCAAACCCCATGTATGGCAATATAGGCATGCAGCCTGGATTTCAGGGAGTTCAAGGCTGTTTTGGCATGCCCCAAGGCACTTTTGGTATGGCTGGTTATCAAAATCAGCAAGCAAGTATTGTGTCTACAAGCCCTGTAGTCAGTGGTCCGGCAACTTCCATGCCACCTGTTAGTGTTCCTATGTTGCAGGCATATCCTATGGACCCTTTGATGGCTCATGAGAAGCCAAAGCCATACAAGGAAGGTGGTGCAGCCGTACAGTTTGACATCTTTCGAGGATTTGAAGGTAGGACTAAGGCTCTTTCTTTCTTATAGCAGTTTGATGCCGCATTTGCAGGAGGGAACTTTCCAGAGCCTTCTAAGGTCCGGAAAGCTGCCACTTTTCTTAAGGACAATGCTAGTCAGTGGTGGAGTACACTGTTGATGCAAGGACAGGCTCCTGCCACTTGGACTTACTTTAAGCAAATATTTGCTTTTGCTTGGTTGACCAATGAATTTGAGATCGATGTTATGTCAGCTTGGCACAATTTGGATGCATCTAAATGCAAGGATCTAGAAGATTATAACAAGAAGTTTTGGAAGGCTTTACTTCCAGTCACTTCTTACAGGGTTGTGCCATTGACCGAGCAGATAGAGAAATATTGCTGCGGGCTGCCCAAGGAACTCCGGAATTATTGTACAAAGACAAAGATCACCACTTTGAGTCAGTTAATTGAGAATGCTACCACAGGAAATGCATTATTGTTGGGACAGTCAAGTGGTTTTGGGGGCAGCATTAAACATGACAAATCTGAAAAATTTTCAGCAAAGAAGCCATTTGGTAAACAGGTTTATCAGAATTCTCAAAGCATAGGTAAACCTTTGCAGTTCAAGAAGAAATCAGCCAAGTCCTTTGGACAGCAGTCAAAGGACCAGAAGAAACCTTTTGTGCGCAAGTCTCTTGAAGAGAGAAAGGCTTTAATGGCTGAGAGGAAGTGCTTTATCTGTGAGCTGACTGGTCATATTGCGTCTAATTGTCCGGACAAGAATAAGAGACCAGCTGATGATGATAAAGAGGACAGGAAAGGAAAAAAGCCCAAACCTTCAGCAGGTTTAGTGCCAGATATGTTGGGAGACAAGCCACACTCGGATGCTAATGAGCTTTGCAGAGCTTGGGGTAAAGTTAGGGATCAACATGTACTTATTTTCTTTGATCTTGGAGCTAAGGCAAACTTTATCTCACCAGAGTTGGCTTCTACTTTGGGCATCAGAGCACATGAGATGGGCTACACAGTAGAGGCAGGGTTGGCATGTCCTGGCCACTTAGAGTCTGTGATACCCATTCTTGAAAAGCTGCGTCTTCATGTATAGTCTTATGTTGATGCAGAAGAATTTTATATCATGCCACTTGAAGGCTGTGATGTCTTGTTGGGAATGCCATGGATGTTCATAAAGCATGGTGTGTTGGATGCCTTTAACAAGACACTGACTTTGGAACATAGGGGAAAGACTTATGTGCTTGATGTGAAGCTTAAAGGAGAGTCTGTACTTGTTGTATCGGCTTCTGCCATTACATCTGTAATAAAGAATCATCTTTCTGCGTACTTGATTTTTGCACGTGATGTCAAGGATAATGATGAGTCAAATTTATCTATGTTAGATAGAGACAGGTCTGCTTTTTCTTCTCAGTTCAGTGATTGTTTTTCCGACTCATTACCATCTCAGTTGCCACCAGAGAGGTCTGAGGATCATGCGATAGATTTGGTGCCAGGCAGTAGCCCACCAAATAGACCTCTGTATAGGGTTAGTGCAGCCCAACAGAAAGAGATATTGAGCCATGTGAATGAGCTGTTGGAAAAAGGGCTGATTCAACCAAGTTCATCTCCCTTTTGCTCACCAGTGCTCTTAGTGCAGAAGAAGGATGGCTCTTGGCGCATGTGCATAGTTTATCGAGCGTTGAACAAGAGTACCATCAAGAACAGGTTCCCCATTCCAAGAATTGACGACATCCTTGACCATTTGGAACGAGTATCAATTTTCAGCAGGATAGATTTGAAGAGTGGATACCATCAGATCAGGATTAAGCAAGAGGATGTGCATAAAACTACATTTAGGACCACGTTTGGTCTCTATGAGTTCTTGGTAATGCCATTTGGACTTACTAATGCTCCTGCTACGTTTAATCGAATGATGGACAGGATTTTTCGTCCATACAGGCAGTTTGTTGTTCTTTGATGACATGATTGTCTTTTCAAAGAATGAATAGGAGCGTAGAGAACACTTGAAAGCAGTCTTTGATGAGCTTTGCAGTAATAGGTTGCTTATCAATGGCAAGAAGAGCGAGTTCTTCTTGGAAGAAATCCAGTTCCTGGGGCACATAGTGTCAAAGGATGGTGTCCGAATGGATCCTACTAAGGTTGAAGCAATTAGAACATGGCCAGATTTGAAGACTGTCCATGATGTTAGAAGCTTCTTGGGTTTGTGTTCTTACTACAGGAGGTTCATTCGCAATTTTGCAGAGATTGCTTCACCTTTACATGCTTTATAGAAGAAAGGAGTCTCTTTCCAGTGGACACAGAAAGAGATTTCAGCTTTTAATCTTCTTAAAGAAAAGATGACTTCTAGTCCAGTGATCATTCTGCCAGATCTTAGGAAGTCATTTGTTGTCTAGTGTGATGCCTGTGGCAATAGCATTGGTGCAGTGCTAATGCAAGATGGCCGGGTAGTGGCTTATGAAAGCAGAATCTTGCGAGGGCCAGAGAAGACTATGCAGATCTATGAGAAAGGATTGCTGGTTGTGATTCATGCGCTTTCTTGTTGGAAACACCACCTACTTGGGGCAGATTTTATTGTCCAGACAGATCATCAGACATTGCGTTATTTCTTAACTCAGACTAAGCTGTCAGAAAAGCATATGCGTTGGGCAAACTTTTTGTCAATGTTCCATTTTCAGATTGTGTATGTGGAAGGCAAAAAGAATGTTGTGGCTGATGCTTTGTCAAGGAAGCCACAAATTTCAGCTGTGTCAATTCCTTATCATCATGAGCTTGATGATATGAAGGAACAATATGCTGATGATGAAGATTTTGCAAGGATCTTTGATCAGCTTGTCAATGGACAACATCATGAGCATTATCTTCTCAAGGATGGTTTCATGTTGATGCATGGTAGACTATGTGTGACTATGCCATTGAGACGGAAAGTTATGACAGAGAGTCATTCTCCACCGTATGCAGGGCATCGTGGTATTGATGCAACAGTCAAAGCAGTAGAGACATTCTTTTATTGGCCTACTTTGAGAAGAGATGTGGATGCTTTTGTGCGGCAGTGTTTGATTTGCCAGAAGGTCAAGTTTGACAGGTAAAAAGCACCAGGGCTTTTACAGCCATTGCCTATTCCGGATAAACCATGGGAAAGCATAGCTATGGATTTTATCTTTGATCTTCCAAGGACACAAACAGGAAATGATGGGATATGGACTATTATTTGCAGGTTTAGCAAACAGGCTCATTTCATTCCTGTTAGGAAGAAGATAAAACCAGATCAGATGGCACGTTTGTTTATGTGCAACGTCTTCAAGTATCATGGTATGCCACAGTCTATTGTCAGTGACCGTGATCCACGGATGACAAGTCTATTTTGGAGAGGCATATTTGAGAACATGGGCACTACGCTTAAGTTCTCATCGTCATTTCATCCATAGACTGATGGACAGTCAGAAGAGGCAAATTCTATTGTCTTGGACCTGCTTAAGTGCTATGTGTTAGAGCACAAGTCAAAGTGGGAGCAGTATTTGCCTTTGGTCGAGTATGCATACAATAATACTGTGCATTCGTCAACAGGCAAAGCCCCTTTTGAAATTGTTGAAGGTGGTAAAAAGGTTCCTCCCATTTTGCATACAAAGGATAAGATCTTTCAGGTAGATCAGTATGTGCAGAGTATGGGTGAAATGTATCACAAAGTTAAGCATGCCCTTGAAAGGACTCAGGCAAAGCAAAAGAAAGCTGTTGATCATCACCGTCGTGAATTGTTGTTTTCACTTGGTGATTGGGTACTGTTGCGGTTTGAAAAGGCACGCTTAAAGAAGTGGAAAGGCAAGGAAAGTCTTTTCACTAAGCTTAGTATGTGATACTATGGGCCTTTTCAAGGAACAAAGAAGATTAGTGATGTCAGCTATAGGCTGAAATTGTCTGACAACTGGAAGATTCATAATGCTTTCCATGTAAGTCTTCTTAGACCCTATGTGGGTGATGTGCCAGAAGATATGCCAGCTGAGGAACAGCCCGAAGTTGAGGAACTTGATGAAATTCTTGTTCCAGAACAGGTATTGGCACACAAGGAAAGGAAAGTGAAAGGCAAAGTTGCTAGAAGGTATTTGGTTAAGCTCAAGAACTATCCAGCTATAGATGCTAAGTGGATGGACGAAGGTGAACTTGCAGAGTCACCTAATGTGTTGGAACTTTACCTTGAAGCATTTCGCTTGCAACCTACCTTGACCTCTTGTATCTCTAAGCTGAAATAGATTGTCAACGTGATAATTACTTAAGAAAGAAATTATGTACAGAAACAGATTTTGTACAGGTTAACACTTATTGTATTCATATGGTTTTCTCAGTGCTAAAGAAGTGAGTATTGCTTGCAAGAATACAGTTTTTACTTCTATTGAATTGAATACATGTTGTAACAATAGTTACTCGATCGGGCATGTATTCTGTGAATTGACTCAGTGGGGATATCATTTTGATGTACCGGCCACTAGATCTCTAGTCAGGGTGATGTGGAGTCATCAAATGAGAATCTGCCACTATGGGGATATCATTGTGGTGTACTGGCCACTATATCTGGAAACAATGATGTGGAGTCACATGATGATAGTCTACCATGTTTCACAGTTAGAACATACATGTGTTAACAGTGTGTTCAGTATACAATGTTGACTGATAGCATGTATGTGTTGTACCTGTGCTGCCAAGTGTAAGTTCACTGGGTTAGCTGGAAGCATGTATGACATTCATGCAAACGAGGACGTTTGCAATTTCGAGAGGGAGGTATGTCACAAGACTGTGACAACTAGTACCTTTTTGTTGATTTCTTTATTACATATTTTATTTGGTTTTTCTTTTTGGAAGGATCCCTCTTGAAATCTAAACACCTGAGTTACATGGCCAGTATGTGAACTAGACAGGAATGTCTAGTGAGTCAAGACTGGACAGTTAAGGTCCAGTACAAGTCTAGAAGAGATTGATGGCACTGTAGATTGACAAGCCTAGAAGAGACTTGTGAAAGTGAATATGGACAAGTGTGTTGAAGAACTAGCCTGGAAGAGACTAGTTCAAAGTGAAGATGGACAGATTAGTCCATGTGGGGTCATCAGTGGAAATTCATTTTCAGTTGAGCTACATTACAAATTTGGATGTAGCTATAGTCTGCAAAGATGGTCAGAAGACTAGTGGGGATGCAATGGAAGCAACTCCTAAAATTTAGGGAGTTACTATTTTTGGACCTCAGAATCTGTTCGCGTCATTATCTTCATTTTTGCACGAGGATTAATTCTCTGGTCTGTGCCGAGGTCAAATTTTGCACCGATCATAGAGAATTTTAGACCGAAAGGTTTAAACAGGGAAATTGCTACATGTATGCCATGTGTCACAATTTGGGGATAAATTCCCAAAAGAGAGAGAGAGAGCAGCACAAAAACGAGTTTCAATGCATGAGGGGCAGAAAGGGGCTCATTTGAGATGGACAGCTGCAGATGGAGAGCTCTTGAGAGTTGGTCTACCTTGTCTATGGTGCACAGAGGGCTGGGCTTGCTTCCTACTCTCTTTTTCTCTCTCCGTGACAGTATGGTTATGCTGCAGAATCAAGGGCCTTTCTTCTGATTCACGTACAGCTGTGTGGAATATGCTGTTTTTGCATGAGGCAAGAGCCTCCTTTGTCCAGGAACAGGAGCAGTTGTTTGCAGTTCCCAGCAGGGACAGGTGAGGGTGTTAACCTCACCAAGCAGGTGTCTTGAACAGCACTAAACCAGTACTGATTCTGGACTGTTCAGAGGTTATTTCAGAGCCCAATTGATGTCAGAATCAAGGGGCACTTGGCCTTGATGATGCAGGACAGTGCAGGGAATAATATGAGCTGAAAATAGGTTTCAGAACAGGTCTGAACCAGTAATTACAGCAGAATTGCAGGTCTGAACCAGTAATTTCAGCAGACTGAAATGGTCAATTCTGCACTCCAATCAGAAGTTTCAGAATTGGGCAGAGTTTCCCCTCCTGGTCAACTTGATTCGGGTCAGTAATTGTACTGTTATGCTGTCAAATTTCACCCAGAATAGGTGAAAGACAGCCCATTGTACTCTCTCTCTTTAAAAATAAAGAAATACCGCAAGGGGCGCCTGACTTAGGGGCCAACAGGGTGTCTATGTTGCAACAGGAGCATTCTGGCTTCCTGTATGTCTTCTTGATTCTGTGTCTTTAAGTTCAGGTAAAGTGGGCGACTGTTAATTGGGTGAAAGCATTTATGTATTTTGGTTGTACACTGCTGCCCTTTCCAGTGAACAGGCCGGTTACAATTTACACTTGCTGCCCCACGGATACCGACTGTTTGTGCTCATCAGGCGTTTTGGGCTCATCTAAAGAAGGCTTAGGCATTTCCTTCGGTTCTTGTGTCTGTCCCTGAAGCTATAAAAGGTGTCTTATTCTCTTTGCCTTTGTTGTCCTTCTTTGGGGCATTCAAGAGTCGAGTAAACTAGGGATCCTTTTCCAATTTAGCAAAAAGATTTGCGGCTGTACGCATTCGATCCTTGAAGCTATCATCAAATTCTTTAGCCCCTTACTAGTCATCGGCTTCTTTATGCATTGAAGTGCTAACATTTGGGTCATTTTCCACATTTTCAGCATGCTGTCCATGTTGAGAACCATGCCCAACATCAGTCATTGCATGTCCCCCTTCACCACGCGATTGACCAAGGAGTGATGCATCCTCTCCACTTGATCCCGTATCACCATGTGAAGACATGCTTGCTGTAATTCACTGCTGAGAACAATTTCAGCAATAATGCAATAGTCCCAAGTTGCAACCAAGTACCACGGGCCCACCAATTCAAAGGATTTGATGGTATCTTGTAATTCACTGTTGAGAACAATTTCAACAATAATGCAATAGTCCCAAGTTGCAACCAAGTACCACGTGTTGAGAAACCCTTCACCCTTCCCCCGTAGTTTGCGTTTTTGCGTTTTGCGTTTAGGGTTTGCAGCCCCAAAAAGGGGCACCATCCTAGACTGATTGTGCCTATTTATAGGCCACTCTCTCATTCATTCCTCACGGTTGATTCATTCAGTCCATCACCTCTTCTCTCCAGCCTCTCCAGTATCCTCACACCCCTTCAGGAGGACATTGCGGTTCGTGGTTCGTGGCTGTCTTTATCATCTTCCTTGTGCTACGGCACCCGTGGTCCCTTGTATCACATTCATTGCATGATTCAGATCTTCATCATTCCATTCATCAGAGTTTCGTCTCTCTTCTTTTCTCTTCTCCATGTTTGCCGAGTTCACTCCGTGTTCCTCCCCGCAAACCCTACTGTCTCGTTGGTACGCCATCTTTTGACATGGTATCAGAGCTGGATCTGCTCAAACAGCCCGCAAAGATCCTCCACTCCAGTGAAGGCAAAGACCGGTGGCGGGTTCGGCATCCACTTCTCTTCTTCTTCCGCTTCATCAAAATCTCGTTTTTGCAGGTTTCAGGTGTTTTCAGCTTGCTGCCCACACCCCTTTCGCGGAGGACATCGTAGTCTTAGTTGTCCCTTGCTGTCATCTATAGTCTAGCACCTGTTTCCAGCCTTCCACCCGCAGTTTGCAGCTGTTTACAGCAGAACGACTGTTGCTGATCACTCTCCATTCAGAAAACAATCTCGTTTTTGCAGATTTCAGGTATTTCAGCTTGCTGCCCACACCCCAAATGCGGAGGACATCACGGTCCAAGCTGGCCATTGCTGTCTACAACAATCTGGCGTCTTTTTCCAGCCTATCACACACTGTTCGGAGCTGATTTTACCATATTGACTGTTGCTGCTGTTTTTTCCTGCGTTTTTAGTCTTTCTCTCTCCTGCAGGCTGTCCTACCTGCGTTTTTAGTATTTCTTTCACCTGTTTTCTACGTTTTTAGTCTTTCTCTCTCCTCACTTGTGTTTTTCTATTGGTTGCAATCTCTTACTGCTGGTCACATCCTCCTCCCACCGGCAGCTCAGTTCTAGCCCTTCCACTACCCTCCCACCCCTTGAGGCGGACATTGCGGTTGGTGCTTTGTACTCCCCTCACACCCCTTGAGGTGGACATTGCGGTTCATGGTTCACGGTGGTTGACCTCTTCCTTCTTCAGCAAGGTACACTGGTATCCATGGCTTCTTTATCAACAGATGGCCAGACTATTGGGTGCTCCTACTGTGGCATCACCAGCCACACCACCGATGCTTGCCGACTTCGACCTTTGCTCCCCACCCTCCCGGAGTATATGCGTTTTCCACCAGGCACTTCTTGTCCCACCTCTCCTTTCTGGGCCACAAAAATCGTTCTACATCGGCTATCAGAGTACTATGCTCAAGGCAATAAGACGCATCCGACGCACACTAAGTCCTTTCGAGCACATGGAGGATCGATTGGTGCTACGACCTCCTGGAGATCGTCGCAATGGCATCGGCAGTATGCTCCCACCTATTTTCAGGTATAGTGGCTACCACGGCCTGCGGTTCTACAATCCGCTCCATTGAGAGACAGTGATTGTTTGATACCATCTCCTCGTCAGTCTGCTCCTTCGAGAGACAGTGGCTGCTCGACTCCTTCCTCTTCTTCGGCTACCCAGTCTGCTCCACTGAGAGATAGCAATTGTTGCCCACCTCTTGCTCATTTTGAGCCCCACCCTTCCCCACCCTCGACTACTCAGGTTTGAGAGGCTACCTTTGGGCGCTCTTCGGCACCCCAGATACCTTCTTCGACACGACCGGCGGCACTTCCTTCGTCATCAAACATTTTTGGAGTCCGTGATTCATGAGTTTTTGGATTCCCTATCTACTTCAGAGGGGGATTCAGAGGGAGATGTTATTTCTTTGCCCTCAGAGGGGGCATCTACTTCTTCTTTAACTTCAGCGGGGGCCCCTCCACCTCCCACCTCAGAGGGGGAACCTACTCCACATGAAGTTCTTCACCCATCCTCTACTTTCTTAGGGTGGCTGTCTTCAATTATCATCTCTTCTATTGATACCCAGGATCTTCAGGTACCATCTAGATCAGGACCTTAGAGGTTTAGCCGCGACTTGGTGACGAGGCCTTCGTATTCCTTCCAACATGGATGCACGGAGCTAGTGGCTTCTCTCTCAAGGTTGAGTTTGGGGTTCTCCAGTTCACTCTGTCTATTGTTCTTTACTGTAGGTTTCCTTTCTCATGGAAATCTTGGATCTTAGGTATTCTCTACATCTTCTTCCTCCTCTTCTTCTTGCTTTGGTCACTTGGTTAGTATGGAGCTACCTCTCGGGATCGAGTACGGGCATATCCTTATGGTTCTCGGCACCACACAAAGTCCAACATTCCTCATATGCATTGCATGTTTTCATCATCTTTGTACTAGGGCGCTTGGGCAACGTGAACAATTTTCCCACGAGGGACACTGTCCAAGTGGCACCTACTGCATGAGCATTCTTTAGCATGTAGCATTGCATCTCCACCTCTCTTCTCTTGTTCCCCTTTTTGGGCTTGAGAGGGGGTGTTGAGAAACCCTTCACCCTTCACTCGCAGTTTGGGTTTTGCATTTAGGGTTTGCGTTTTAGGGTTTGCAGCTCCAAAAAGGGGCACCATCCTAGACTGACTGTGCCTATTTATAGGCCACTCTCTCATTCATTCCTCACGGCTGATTCATTTAGTCCGTCACCTCTTCTCTCTAGCCTCTCCACTACCCTCATACCCCTTCAGGAGGACATTGCGGTTCGTGGTTCGTAGCTGTCTTTATCATCTTCCTTGTGCTACGGCACCCTTGGTCCCTTGTATCACATTTACTCCATGATTCAGATTTTCATCATTCCATTCATCAGAGTTTTATCTCTCTTCTCTTTTCTTCTCCATGTTTACCGAGTTCACTCCGTGTTCCTCCCCACAAATCCTATTGTCTCGCTGGTACGTCATCTTTTGATACCACGGGCCCACCAATTCAAAGGATTTGATGGTATCCCGGCAACGAAACCATGAAACGAGCCTTTCTTCCGTGGATGGGTGGTAAATCCTTGATTATTACAACTTAATTACAATAGCAAACAATTAATGCAAATTTGAAAATACAAATTTACCTACTAATCTTGGACAATGCACACCTGATTGGCTCCAAAATTGATACCCCTTTCGGTATTTCTTTAGTTTTATTGAAGAAAAAGTTGATTTACAATGGGATTCTCTCGATCCCTTTCGCAATCCAAACTCCCCTTGCTGTCCAAAGTGACTAGCAAGTTTTCAATCCGATTTGCCCCTTTATTCGGACACTTAATTGGCCTTCGCCCACTTCATAGATGATGGAAATGCCCAAATTCAATGGCTGGTTAGTCCTCCATCTGAATTTAGTTGAAATTTCCTTCAGCTCTGAAAAATCCAAGTCTTGGAACTTCCAATTTTTGGCCGCTTCTCGAGGTTGTTGCTATACCCTAATTTCTGCTGTAAATTAGGATTTACAGCAGAGAAATTTGCAATTTCTCAGCCTCCCAAGGATCCAATGCTGAGATCTTCGAAGCAAGGTTGTGAAATGACTGGGAGATGAGAGAGAAAACTGTAGAGAGAGAAAATTCAGAGTTTTGTCGTGAAAAATGACAAAAAATCAGTCAAATGCAGTTGTTGCCTTGCCACAACAGCTTACAGATGTAAAGAACTAAAGAAAATCAGTCATTTACTGCTGTTGCCTTGTCTCAACAGCCTGTAGATGCTGTCACCTGCTATTGATTGGTCTGCTCCTGCCCTTGGCTACCCTAGAAGGTCCTCCAATGGTTGCAAATCAGACTAGCAGCGTCTCCTCTCTCTCTCTTGCAAGTTGAATACACTAAAAATGCCTCTCTCCAGCCTCTAAAGACGTTTTTCAATCTTGCATGGGCATTTTTGACAAGTGGGAGCCTGGCCAAATGGTTTTTTCAGCATTATTCATAATTAAGTATTAATTTTCAGTCTTTAAATACTGAAAATTAATCTAATAGTTATTTCGGTGCCCTGAAAAATAATTTGACTGGCCAATAAAGAAATTGGCTAGGCAACTTCCATCTCGAGTGTGTCTGTGTCATCTTTGACCATTATATTGGCATTAGGTACCATTAAACGCTACTTCTCTAGTGTCACCAACTAACACTTATGGCCAAATGAATGACCTAGGCCAACAAATGGCACCAAATATCACAAAGTACTTGTGCGGCATAACTTATAGCAACTTTTGCCTTTGACATCCTGTGATTTTCTCGGGTCCCCGTCTCGTAAATTTACTCTAACCCCAGTTACATCTCACATATGCAACATTTACTTAACCATGTGATTAAAAATTAATCCACATGTTAAGTGAGATTTCAAAAATACATGTCCTCATGATAGAGTCCACAAAGATTGCCAAGTACGGGAAGCAATGCCACAAGTCGGAATGAGGTGGGATGGAGTAGTAGAGAGAGGAAGACAGCCAGGCGCAAATCACATTGGCTGTTCTTGCTTGTTTGGTTGTTGCTACTGGCTTTAATGGAGTCTCTAAGCAACTCAAGGAAGGTCCTGGAGAAGGCACAAACAAGCCTTGAAGCAATGAAGTTCAATGCTCAGATCGAATGGAAGGGGCCATGGCTGCCACAAAACTTGAGCTGTTGTAGGTATTCACGGGCTGAAGAAAACTGAAGGGAAGAGGTTCTCAATCTCAACTTTGATACCAGTTGAAGGGAGTGAGCCTTGACTGGAAGCCCATGAGTGGAAGCAAAAGCTATGGTGGAAGGAGCACGAGAGTAAAAGCAAGAGACATAAGATGTGGGAACTCCAACAATCACAATGTGTGATTGGCCTTTCCTTATTTAAATGTCATTGAAAGAATAAAGAATGAAGCGAGAGTGATGGGCGCCCGCCACCTGCAGTGTACAGGTGTGTTGATACTGTCAGTGTAACTAATACACGGGTGGTTAAGCACAAGCATCTTTACCCCCAACATTGGCCAGTGGTGGAGGCTACTTGGGAGTCAGTACGCTGATTAAAGAGTTGTTTTCCCCACTTCATTCCTTAGGTTATTATAAGGGGGAAAGTGTCATATCCTTGGACATCCAGACCGTGCTGGTAGCATTGGTCAAAGTGGTCATGAAGCAACTTAGAGTGAATGCACTAAGGGCACTTTAGGGCTAGGGCAGCCAAGTCCTATAAACAAGGCTCTATTGTGCACATTCATCGTGCTATCACTACTCTTGGACTCTTGGGACCATAGGCCGACATGTTCATACACCAAGGAGGTGTGGGTTGGCGGTATGGGATGCTAGCTCTTGGGACGTGGTTGTGACTTGATGTGCTGATGTGCTGCTAGCCCCTATGCTCGGGGGTGAGCCCGTTTTGCTCTATGACCGGGAGGTGAGGTTGATGTCCATTGCCCATATGTTTGTGGATATGTTGTGTTGTGTCTCATGAATAGGTTGAATCCTAAATGGACATCTCACTAGATGCCCATGGGTATGTCTCTCTATACGCCTATAGGTGAGATTGCTACGAGGCATTAGGTTCAAATTGCCGTTGTCATTTTTAGGATGTAGCAGGCTGAAGTTTGCAAATGGGTCTATGCTAGATCAGTTTAGTCATGAGGAACTTTTGGAATTTCAGCAAATTGTATCCCCAATTTGGCACCAAGCTTGGAGCCAACAGATGCCAAGTGCTTTACCAAGAGTATTCTAGCTCCTTTGCGAATATTTAATTGCTGAATTTGATGTTTGTGCAATGATTGTGTTTACAAATTAGGTTTACTGCCCTCTTTGAGCTATCCAAGGCCTCTAGGAAAGGAGACTCCAGATTGTATTTGCCACGAGGTGATACATGTGTAGCTCTTTTGAGTGTACCAACACTCCATGTCATCCTGCAATGCTAGCTGTTTGGATGACTCTAGAGCATGTCTAGACTATTTCTGTCTCTTGAGAGCTCCAATTTTTGTGCATAAAGATCACAGTTTGGAAGAGGGCCTCAGCCATGATAGGTTTCATGTTATGCAAAATATGGCAAGAGTTGTGCTTATGGGTTGAGGCAGCTTAATGGTGTATAATCATGAGAGTAGCAATCAAGACAGTTATTAGTAGTGAAACAAAGAAAGAAATCACTATGAGAAAATACTCACATGCATTCAATGGAATGGTGGGGTTGGCTAGTACAACTAGTTTCATATCTTGATGTAGAAAAAAGGAGAAATAAAACAAGGTATACTGAAAATGCAAGAACAGAAATAATTAGAGCTGTTGCCAATGAATTTACTATTTTTAAATTGGAAGCAGATTCACTGCAAGTCTAGGTTAGTAGCGAGATTAGTTTTTGGAAGATTCTGGAATTGGTTACCCAGGACTATTCTTTATGCATATATAATTAATGGCTCTTTTGCTTTTCAGGTCAAACTTTGAAGCTGCTGCTGAATGCTTACAAGATTTGTCAAACTCAAAATCTAGTTCGTTTGAAGCCAGAGGTAAATTCATAGCTCAATGCACATAAATTTTTTTTAAGTTTTTGTTCAATACATAAACACTCCAGAGTAACCTAAGTTAGCTTCAAGTAGACTGTTCTGCACAAATGTACAATGCCTTGTGTCTGTGCTGGTTACGATTCCTACCATAACCAGCCTTGATAATTACATGCACAAAAGGGTAGTTGAGATATATAAGAAGCTGAAATTCTTTTCTGCTCAAACATGGCTTAGTCCTTTCAGCCTCCCACGAGCCATGTTTCAGGATAGTAGAATATTTCCTGAGCCTAAACATGAACATAAGTCCTCCCTGTGAAGGTAGTTGTTTATAATATGTTACAAATACATCATGAGCATGCTTGCTCGGGCTAGTTTCTAGAACTTTAGGAAGAACTAATGAACAAAGCTAGGCAAAGTATTTCACGTTTATTGACTTGCCAAAATTATTCAAGGCTTTTGCTCCCAAGACTTGCATGACAACTATTCGGCTTGCATTGGTTCTAGTGTTGTATTATTGGTGGTCCGTTTGTCAGATGGAGCATGTTCTTTAATGAGAAGCTTTAGGAAGAGGGTAATGTGAAACAGATAGAGGGATTTGTCATTCTTGGAGATGGGTACACATATACAACAAGAGAAAAGAGAGGGAAAATGCTGAATGGCATTATTTGATTGAGTTTTGACTCCGATTATAGAGAAAAAGAGCAATTAACAAGGTGAGGACACCCTCTATAGTTTTAGCTAATAGGCTTTTGATTAAGGAGTTCATCAAATTATATGAAGCCAGCCTTCAGTGATCCAAAGAGCAGTAAACAAAAGCTTTGCAAAGACAATGAGCTGGATACAATAAACAAGGAAACTGAGCTTTCCAAACCTTCATGTCCCTTGTGGTGTTTCTTTAATCCCATTGAAAGCTCCACAAACGGAGGTGCACATGCTATTGCTCAGTTGTTGACGGTTTCAGGGGCACAATGCATATGAACCACGTAATTGTCTAGTGTTTCAAGGGGCACGATTCCATGTAAACCCTAAATGTACAGCAGTAAAATAGTGCTGAAAATGCTAATCTACAGGAGTTAATCAGTACTTGTTTTTGCCCCAAAATCTCTATGCATCCTCCTCCAAATCAGTCTGACTTTGTCCTCATGCATATGCTGGTTCTTCTTCCTAGGAATAGTGACCTTTCATGTGACATCACTGATTGTTATTCCCTATAATCAGTCCCACTTTGCTCCCCATGCTTACTAATTGTTTATACGACAAGATGAATGGATTACCCTACTCTCAGTCCCTCGTTGTCTTCAATGCATTTACCAAGGCCTTTCTCATAACAAAATTATTGAAATCCTCATGCATGCTTCTTGAAGTATGTTTAGCTTCGTCCTCGTGCCTTTGCCAACAGTTGCTCTCACCAATTTGTTAGAATAGCAATAAATGCCAATGGAATGGAAGAGGTGATACGCAAATTGTAAATGGGAAAATGAATGTCCTATGATAATCAAGGAGTAACAGTTGAGCACCAACTCACTTTCCATATTCTCTCTCCCCCCAAACCAAGAATCTTGCAAGCACAAGAGAATTGATGAGTCCACACACCCTCCTTTTATAGACAACAAGGTTGGGGGTGTTGGAGAAAAAGCTGCTTGTGAATTAGGTTTTGGGCACTTGTTAAATGAGCACACTCAAAATCCTCTCTTAGAGCACAAGTGAATAAGCAAAGAACAAGACTACCCAGGATGCACCATGATCAAGATTGGATGCGCTTGGATCAAGATTGGATGCGCTTGGATAAGCCTTAAGGAAGCAGCCCGAAGAAGAAATTCAATGCAATAATACCTCTTTGGAGTCATGGTATTCAAGCTAGTAATGCATCAACTCAAGTGGTGTGGAACCTTGGCTAGTGGCCGCTTTTGGAAAAGGTTGTCGATGCTATTTACTCCTCAAACAGCTGAGCATAAGGTAGTGATAGAACAAAGTGTGGAAGACCCTCAACAAGTTTGTTTTGCGATGTCTATTGAGTCGAAGTTTAGGTGCCCATAATGGGCATGCCAAAGTAGCCCAAGAGCGAATGAAGATTGAGCTGCAAGGGCCGTGAGCAGCCTCAGTCTGAGTCTGAAGGGGACATTTGGAGCTTTGACATTCTATCTGTCTGTCATTTCATGTGTTTTGGCAAGAAGCAGCTCTTTCTAGAGCATGCATTTCAGTGCATTACACTTTTGGGTAGTCTTTAGTGTGTTCACACTGGCTGTTTTTAGTGAATCAGCATAATGTGTTTCTTTTCCAATGCCGGGAGACTGCATTTGAATTGGTAATCAGGTTTGCACGGGCAGCAGGCAGCATTTTCATTTTTTGTGCAGGAAACTAGCATTACATGCTGGTCGGCCAGTTTTTTATGCAATTTTAATGCAATGGGCCAGTTCTTGGGCCGTGTGCCTATTTGTAGCAGCCTCCATCATTGGCAGCACATAGTTTTGCAGATTTCAGCACACTCCGACTTCCGATGGCATTCCTCTGTTATCCATTGTCTTTGTTCTATCATCACCTTGATGTGATGCCCTCATTGACCTTTGGGCTGCATGTAGGGACATATTGTATTCAACATTCTCTTGGGAGTTTAGTGCAGATTTTCTTCTTCCATTCTCTTCCTTCATCGTAGTCTTTCTCTTCCATCTCTCTCCGTGTGCATGCTTTTCCATTGCGCTCTCTCCCAAGGCCCGCCCACCCGAGTATGTGTCCAAAGCATAGCATCTTGTGGATGCATCTTCAATAGTAAGGACATCCTAAGTGAAAACCACACATGTCCCTAGTTGTGTTAAACCATGAACAAATAGTAGGTTAAAAGTTAAATCACGAATATAAAGAGCTTCGACAAAAGAGTCCTGACAATATGGAAGAAGGGAAATTGTTCTGCTCCTTGAATTGGCATCAATGAGTTGTCACCATGGACCTATTAGCATGCAGATCTCTACCAGATTGGGGCTTTGATCTTTGGTCTTCATCATGTTGATTCTCACGATCTTGACAATTGCGATGGTCTTTGCGACGATCTGATTGATGGCATCATCAGTCTTCTGAGCTTTGAGAGTCCTTATCACTGCCATTAGACCAATTGAATTGGTATTCCATTTGTTCTTTGAAGTATGTGCACAAAACACACACAAGAATCTGCTGCGTTTTGGTGTAGGGCTTCCTGAATGGAGTGTTCAGCTAAACTACTGCAAAACAGGCTATAGATGCTCCACACATGCCAGAAATAGCCCAAATGGTGCACAAAAGTCTATGTTTTAATGTAGCCAAGGGTTACTAAGAGTTGCATCAATTGCCCACAGTTGGATGGCACTGTTTGACGTGAGAGCTGTCAGAGTGCAGCGATGCGGAAGCGTAGGACTGAGAGAGAGAGAACGCAGAGAAAAAAGGGAGAGAAAGAGACAGTGTACAATGAAGATCTGCTGTATAAAGAATGCTGAATACAAAGATATACACGGGCGCAGTGCGCTGGGCTGCGTGTCTCCACCTCGACGATGCGACCTGCTGTCCACCTCGAAGTCTGCTGCAGTCTGCACTGTCTGCTGTCTGAAATCTGTGAACAGAGACAGAAATCTGCACGGCACCGGTCTGTAATCTGCGACAGAGAATAGTGGCCAGACTGCTGAAAACGTCAGCAATAAATAGGCGAAAAATCACCTAGAACGGGGCTAAAAAATGGGGCGCAGCCTGATAAAAATGGCTGCAGGCAGTCGGACTGCCAGTCCGACTGTGCAGCTGGTCCGACTGCTGGACCAGCTGTGCTGCTGCCTAAAAAACAGGCTATGAACTCTAACAAGAGCCGGCACAATTACATCAAGATATGTGTGGTATCCTCTTTGTAGAACCTCCAGGTCCTCTCTTTTGGTGATGATACCGTGTGAGAGAGTGTAATGGAAGAAGAAACATGAATACCGGAGAGAGAAAGGAAGAGGGGGACAGATATGAATGTAGAGAATAGAAAGAAAAATCTGTACTGATCTGAAAATTGAGTGCTGAATACAATCTGGACTGGTCAGTCCTTGTACACAGCCGGAGGCATTGGGAAGGGCATGGATCAGGCCAATGACGGAGGAGTATGCAGGCTGATGGATGGAGAGTGCTCAAATCCACAAAATAACGTGTGGGGCAAGTGAGGGGGTTGGGGGATTGATATAAATAACAAGTAGCCCCCAAACCTGGCCAGCTGCATCAAAATGGTCAAAATAGGTCTGTAGCCCCTAAAATGGGTGCATAGATGTGAACACTGTTAGAGATCACAGCCTGATCAGGGGCAGCAGGGCAGGTACAGCCAGTACGGTGGCAGTAGTGCAGTCGGACAGGTGTGCAGTCGGACTGCACAGTCGGACTGCCACGTGGCAGTCCGACCGGTGCAGTCAGTCGGCTGCATTTAATGCAGCCGACAGGCTATTTTCTGGCACCCTGTTTTTGGCAGATTCTGGCTATAAATAGCCGACATCCCCAGCAGTCTCCCACACTTCTCTGCTCGCAGATTACAGACCGGTGATACGCGCAGATTCCGTCTCTGTTCGCAGATTTCAGACAGGAGACAGTGCAGACTGCAGCGGACTTCGAGGTGAACAGCAGGTTGCATCGTCGAGGTGGAGACACGCAGTCCAGCGCACTGGGCCCGTGTATATATCTGCATATCTTTGTATTCAGCACACTTTATACAGCAGATCTTCATCATCCACTGTCTCTTTCTCTCTCTTCTCTCTCTGCGTTCTCTCTCTCTCAGTCCTACACTTACGCACCGCTGCAGTCTGACATGGTATCAGAGCAGTGTTAGAGGGCTGACTGAGCACAGAATCAACGTGAAGAGGAGTTTCCATCGCGACACAAATTTGCGTTTTTTGCGTTTGAGGGCAGACAGGAGGGCTGCGCCTTGGAACAAGGCTGAAGCGAGTATGGGCGCGCAGGAAAGGAGTCCAGGTGGTGGATTTGCTATTGTTTACTGCTGTTTGACGTGGAGGAAGTTTGAGTTTTCAGCCTACAAGTGCAGGATTTGCTTTTTCATTGCCTTCGGCGGGTGAAGAAGTTTCAGGACGCGGAAGAGCCTTAGCAGGCTGAGTTTTCACAATCAGAGGGGGCTGCTTTTGCGTTTGTGAAGGCATTACAGGTGAAGATGTCTACAGAGATTGACTTGGAGTTCCAGTCGATTATGGACCGGAAGGTGCCTGTCTTACCGGCTCTTCCTGCACATCAGAAGCTCGACGGCGACAACTACCGCATTTGGCGCGTCATGATGTTGGCCATCCTTGAGTCCTATGATTTGGCGGAGCTGGTACAGGAGGAGATCGACTGGCCCTCGGTAAGAGATGAGTCCAAACTCTCTTCCGATCCTCGTGCGGAGTTGGCCAAGGCTCAGTCTCATTGGGACAAACTGAATGCCAGGATTCGTTCCTTTCTCTTTCTATCATGTACTACAGCCGTGATCGCTCACATTGAGCACTTGACGGTGGCTCGGGAGATATGGCTGGAGCTTGATCAGATGTACAATCGGATGACCCTTATGAAGCGGGTTTCTTTGGAGGTACAGATGTGGACCTTGTCCGTAAACAAGTCTTCTTCGCTGCGGGAGCACATTAACAAGCTACGACAGCTTCAGATGCAGGTTCAGAATGCGAGGAAGCCGATTTTCTCCGAAGACATGGCGATCACACTATTGTCCTAGTTGCTGCCACGATTCGGTACATTTTACTTTGCCCTTATTACTTTAGAGCGAGAGTCTACTCTTCGGTGGGAAGAGTTGGTTCCTATGGTCTTGGACCAAGAGGAACAGTTAAAGGGACAGCATGCTTCCAAGTCGGAGGCGCTGACAGGTCAAGCCTCTCAGAAGAAGGGGAAGGACCAAAAGAAGAAGAAGGGGGATAACAAGTCCAAGAAGGACAAGGAGAAGGACAAGGACAAAGACTCCACATATCATATTTGTGGAAAGACTAGCCATTGGAAGAAGGATTGCCCTGACAAAGACAAGAAGGACACCAACAAGAAGGACACCAAGGATTCTGGAGCGGTGGCTGCACCCTCATCAGCTGCATTTCTTCATCTAGCTGTCATTGAGGACGCTTCACCGAATGCTTCTGATGCTGCGATGACGGCTCCCCAGGCTCGAGAGTGGATCGTTGATAGTGGTGCCTCCCGGCACATGACTCCTTCATTAGATGGTGTTGCCCAGTTGCGACCCTTGCGTGGGCAGATTCTCATTGGAGACAGCTCTTCAGTATCTATTGCAGGTCGGGGTAAGATGCAGCTTATTCCAGATGGACGAGGTGGTACCCATACCTCAGAGGTTTTGCATGTACCAGGCTTAGGGTATCATCTCCTGTCAGTTCATAAGATTTGTTCCCTTGGCCTTTTAGTGGAGTTTGACAGTTCTACGGCGCGAGTCCTTGATCGTGGATCGAGGAAGGTTCTATCATCTGGATATGAGGAGAACGGCATTTATAAATTGAAGTCTTCCACCGCCCTCTCTACTCTTCTTCTTACCTCTCAGTCACAGTTAGAGTTATGGCATGCTCGGTTTGGTCACCTGAACTATGATTATCTTCGGAGGGCGTCACGTGGATAGCTTGTTCGAGGGTTGCCGGATATAGTGGTGAGCCAGCAGCCATGTGTCTCCTGCATTCGGAGGAAGCAGCATAGGGATGCCATTCCCCACACAGCTTCGCGGCGGTCTACTTCACTGATGGAGCTTGTATCTACGGATCTATGTGGCCCTATGAGGAATGAGTCCTTGCGTGGGAGCTCGTACTTCATGCTGATCATGGATGACTACAGCAGGATGACATGGGCCTACTTTTTGGCATTAAAGTCAGAAGCTTTCTCACACTTCAAGGATTGGCTTCTCTTTGAGGAGAACCGATCGGGCTGGAAGTTGAAGACCTTGCGATCCGACAAGGGCGGTGAATTTGTTTCTAACGAGTTTGCTCGGTTTTGTGCAGATAAAGGAATTCACCAGGAGTTTGCCAATACCAACACTCCTCAAGAAAATGGCATTCTTGAACGGAAGAACCGCAACGTGATCGAGATGGCGCGCACCATGATGGAGCATCGATAGACCCCTCAGGTTCTGTGGGCCGAGGCTGTGGCTACTGCAGTCCACTCCTTAATCGATCCCCTACTTCGGCCGTGGAAGGGATGACCCCGTTTGAGGCTTACTTTGGGACCAAGTCAGATGTTTCTGTTAGCCTGCTCTTTATCATTCTCAGTCTGTCATCTCCTGGTTGTGAGCTCCTGTCAGAGTCTGACAGGAGACAGAGGAGCTCTGTCAGTCATTTTAGTGGCTGTCCTGGTTAGTCAGCAGCCAGTGGGTGTCATACAGCCCAAACTGGGCTGTTTTTCTGCAGTCGGCCCATTTTCTGGGCAGGTCGGCCAGATCTGGCCAAAGTCGGCCAGATCTGGCTGGTCGGCCAAATCTGGCCAGGTCGGCCAGATTTGGCAGGTCGGCCAGTTTTCTGGCCTGGGGGCTATATATAGCAGCCCCCCCAGTCATTCCAGCATTGTGCTCTGCAGGTTCAGCACTGCCTCCGTCATCTCCGTCTCCGGCATTGGTGCTGCCATTGCTTCCAGTCTGTCCTGGTCCCCTCACTGACGCTCCGGGCTGCGTGCAGGGACTGCTCTGTCCATTTCAGTGTATTCAGCATTCATCTCAGTCAGTGCAGACTTTCTTCCTTCATTCTCTGCTTTCTCTCTCCTCTCCTCTGTGTTCGTGTTCTTCTTCCGTTGCGCACTCTCACAGTTTCTTACTTCAGGGTCTTTGGGTGTGATGCCTATGTTCACATTCCCAAGGCTCACCGTGATAAATTTGAAGCAGGTTCCTGAAGACAGGTATTTGTTGGCTATAGTTCCCAGTCCCAAGGCTACCGATTGTATGATCCCGTCAAGCGGGATGTGTACACTAGCCGCGATGTGCGGTTTGTGGAGGTTCCGACTATATCAACGGGTGAGGAGCATCTCGTTCTTGGAGATCCAGGGGAGAGTTGGGCTCCTTCTACAGTTCCACTGGAGCCCGTGCCTTTTGATTATGATTCTGTTTCTGACACAGAGTCTACTGTTCCACCGGTCACCCCTAAGGAGTTACCACCGGTGGATATTTCAGAGTCTTCTGCTGATGAAGAGAGACGAGGGGAGGTTCGGCCTTCTCCTCGCTGGGCCCGTGACACACACTGTGATTCAGGGATCGAGGGGGTTCCTGAGGAGTGGGGACCGCAGGATGGTCCGTGGCGGTCACGGCGGCACCAGGCACATTCAACGGAGCTTGTATGCTCTCACTATTGTTTGATGACCCGTGTTATGCAGGATCGTGAGCCCACCTCCATGAAGGAGGCTTTACAGTCCGCACCATGGAAGAAAGCTATGGAAGCCGAGTTGGAGGCTATTGAGAGGAATGACACTTGGTCACTCGTGCCCCGCCCCCCGAATAAGAAGGTGATTGGCGTCAAGTGGGTCTTCAAGACCAAATACCTTAGCGACGGTTCTTTGGATAAGCACAAGGCTCGCCTTGTTGCTAAAGGTTTTGCACAGCGCCCAGGGATTGACTGTCATGATACTTTTGCCCCCACAGCTCGTATGGCGACCATTAGAGCTGTTCTTGCCTTGGCTGGCCATAGGAGATGGCCTGTTTACCAGTTGGATGTGAAGTCGGCCTTCCTCAATGGTGATTTAAAGGAGGAGATCTATGTTGAGCAGCCTCCTGGCTTTGGATCTTCAGATGGGAAAGTCTACAGGTTGAAGAAGGCCTTGTATGGCCTCAAGCAGGATCCGCGTGCATGGCACGAGAAGATTGATTCGTTCCTCCAGTCTCAGTTGGGATATCGGTGTTCCAAGGCCGATCCGCAGCTTTATGTTCACACTTCCGAGGATGGTTGTGTGCTTTTTGTCTTATATGTTGATGATTTGATTGTCACAGGTGATGATGCACAGCAAGTCCAAGAGACGAAGTCAGCTTTACATCGGACGTTCGAGATGACGGACTTGGGTCTACTCCATTTCTTTTTGGGCCATGAGATTTATTAGTCTCAGAGGGGGATCTTCATCTCTCAACAGAGATATGTACAGGAGCTCTTGGTGTCTTTTGAGATGGAGGATTGTCGGGCCCTTTCTACTCCTATGGATCCGAACTGGAAGGCCACTTCCCATTCAGCTTCTCCTTTGGCGGATGCTTCCCGCTATCGTCAGTTGATTGGGTCCTTGATTTGGCTTCTCAACACTAGGGTTGATCTTTGTTTTGCTGTTGGGCTCTTGGCAGGGTTCATGAGTGAACCTCAGCCGGTGCATTGGCAGGCTGCTCAGAGGATACTTTGGTATTTGAGGGGGACGTTTGATTTAGGGATTCATTACCCCGCAGGGACAGATGGTTTAGATCTTGTACTTGCAGGTTGGAGCGACTCAGATTGGGCCGGTGATGTGGACCACAGGCGGTCTACTACAGGTTACTGTTTTACCTTGGGTGCAGGTGTTATCTCATGGAGTAGCAAGAAGCAGCCCACGGTAGCCCTTTCGTCTACTGAGGCGGAGTATCGGGCCGCGTCTTCCACCACATGTGAGGCTGTGTGGCTTCGGAGATTATTGGAGGAGCTTGGGTGCCCCCAGACTCGTTTTACTTTGCTGCAATGTGCCAATGAGAGTTGCATTGCCTTGGCACGGAACCCTGTTTTTCATGCCCGGACGAAGCACATAGAGATCCAGTACCACTTCATCAGAGAGAAGCTTCTGGATGAGACCATCACTGTGGAGTACTGCAAGACGGAGGACAATCTTGCGGATTTGTTTACGAAGGCACTTCCCTAGGCTCTACTTCGGAGCCATTCTAGATCCCTCAGGCTTCTGCCCTGCCCAGGCTGTGAGAGGGGGTGTTAGAGATCATAGCCTGATCAGGGGCAGCAGGGCAGGTACAGCGAGTACGGTGGCAGCAGTGCAGTCGGACAGGTGTGCAGTCGGACTGCCACGTGGCAGTCCGACCAGTGCAGTCAGTCGGCTGCATTTAATGCAGCCGACAGGCTATTTTCTGGCGCCCTGTTTTTGGCAGATTCTGGCTATAAATAGCCGACATCCCCAGCAGTCTCCCACACTTCTCTGCTCGCAGATTACAGACCGGTGATACGCACAGATTCCGTCTCTGTTCGCAGATTTCAGACAGGAGACAGTGCAGACTGCAGCGGACTTCGAGGTGAACAGCAGGTTGCATCGTCGAGGTGGAGACACGCAGTCCAGCGCACTGCGCCCGTGTATATATTTGCATATCTTGGTATTCAGCACACTTTATACAGCAGATCTTCATCTTCCACTGTCTCTTTCTCTCTCTTCTCTCTCTGCGTTCTCTCTCTCTCAGTCCTAAGCTTCCGCACCGCTGCACTCTGACAAACACAACCTGAAGTGGCAGTAAAACTGAAATATGCAACCAAACTGGTAGCCAACAGTGTGAATGCATCAAACTCACTAAAAAACTGAAATGCACTATAATGCAAGGGTTGGAAATAGTCAAAGCTCCTTTGTTTCCGTTAAACTTTGATAGAGCTCACAACTACGAGATGACAAGCATAGGAAACACAGGAATGCTAACATCCCCATTGGAGCTTAAGCGTACTCTTTGGGTCCCCTCATGCAAGATTGCATGAGCATATGCATGTGAGACCACACTGTTGAGAAACCACTTGTTCAATTTTCACATTTCACTTAGGGTTTCGCACTGATAGCCCCAAAAAGGGTTGGTGTCCACATTTTGGTCATTTTGTCAATGGGCGCTCACATAGTGGTGCATCACCCTAGATAGCTTTTGCCTATAAATAGACTGTCACTTCATTCATTCATGACCACCTCTCTTCAGTCATTCTTCACCCCTCTTCCTTCATCACTTTGACACTCTTTCCTCTCCACTCCATTGTTGCCCATATCCCTATTGGAGGACATCGTAGTTCGTGACCATCCTTCCTCTTCTCCTTGAGATGCTGTGTTCCCATCACCTTTCAGGCTATGTTTGGAGGCTTCACCTTGCTGGCGTCATCATTTGATAGCTAGCGATATCATTTGACAGCTGGTGACATCATCTCTACTTGGTGCCCATCACAGTGCCTCCCTTTTGGGATTCTCCACCTGGCATCACTCATTAGGCTATTGGCGTCATCTCGAGTGCTGTCCACATTTGTGTTTTCAGCTTGGATTCTTTTGCTCCAACTAGAGGTAGCTTTCTCACCCTTGGCATTAGCCCCACACACCCTAGGTATTTACGTTTTGTAGCTTGGGAGATCCTCCATCTTCTGATGTCATCATCTTGTGCATGGCGTCAACATTTGAGTTGCTCTCCCTATGTTTGACAAGCTTCGACACACCTTGGGATTTGCGTTTGCTGTCCAAGCCATCTCCTCAGCATCTAAGGATTCTACTTCACTCCCTTGACAATTGGTGAACATCTTTGATGGCACTAGAGGATTGCAGTTCCCTCCCTCGATAAAAATTGTGCTTCACTTTCTAGTGATTACTTCGATAGCCCGTTGCTCGGAGGACCGCGTTTCGCTCCCTTCACTGTATAGATTCCCACAGGTGCTGTTGCTTGATTCAGATAGGACAGTGCAATCATCTTCTGAGCTTCAGATTTGGTGTATGAGCTTTTCTTCTCATAGCATGATTCAGTGTATCATCATCGTGTTCATGTGTTTTCGAGTTTCTCTTCTCTCTCAATGTTTGCTGTACACACTCTATCTTTCTCCTTGCAACTCCTATTGTCTCTTTGGTCTCCTAGTCAATTTTTGACACACGAGCCCAAAGTTTTATGAGAAAGAGAAGCGAACGTGGAAGCAAAGAAAGAATAGTTGAAAGAGATGAACAAGAAAGCAAGAATACAAGAACTCAGTGAATGATGAATGGGGCCAAGGAATCCATACACCAAAGCATGAGAAGATACATACAAGCTACATAGGCTATGGAAACCACCAAAGTGCTTTCAATCTCCCTCTTTCCAATGGGGCCGAGGAATCCATACACCAAAGCATGAGAAGATGATACAAGCTACATAGGCTATGGAAACCACAGGGTGAGACTCAAGACAACTGGGCAATGGTGTGCAATGAATGAGGAGAGTGAAGAGGAGGCACTTATAAATAGGCCATGGGGCAAGACTGAGAGAAAATTGGGCTGGACATAAAAGGCCGCCCAAATGTCCACTTTGGTACCAGCCCAAACACCCAAATGCAACCAATAAAACCCAAGAAATGTACTTATGCTAATACCCTCTATTATATCAGGGGTGACAAGTATAATGAAATATGCAATGATAGGGAAACAATTGGGATAAAAATATATCACATTTTGATTAGCTCTTTAAAACAGCCCCAAAACATGTAAATTACCAAAAGTTTCATCAAATAGGGAGCCGTTCTAGAGAGTTTCTATGTCCCATATGTAAAACCCTAATTTGGGAGGATCCTTCCACATCTCTTAATAGACAAGCTGCCCCCATTCAGCCTTATCCTTGTCTTGCAGGTTTCAGCCATCAATTCCCTTCCACTAGCTATCCAGCCCCCAACGACTGCTGCTACGTGGTCTAGAGCTGTCACCTAGCCTCTCACTGCTGCTGGTAATCAGCTTCCATTATCTACATCAGGTCGTTTTTGTGTTTTCAACACATTTCTTCATCAGCCTCTGCTTTGATTGGTGGTTACTGCACTCGGGATTCGTCTTCAGTGGATGATATATATTGGCACCTCTCTACCCCGCTCCCATGAGAGTCATTGGCTATTGGAAAGCTTTGTCCTTGAGCATCTTGTACATTCTCTCCTTCATTTACAGCATTCATTCATTCACTTCAGAGTTCTCTCTCTTCTCTATTTGTGTTTTGTGCTTTGAGTTTTGCGTTTTGCGTTTAGGGTTTGAGTTTTGCATGTCACTATTTCAGTCTTTGTGAACATTTGCAACTAGCTTGGCATGAACACATAATTACTTGCATACATGGACCTTTATGAAATATAATATGAATCCAGCAATCTTTGTATAATCTAGTAAAAACTGAAGCCTTTGAATAAGACTACTTTCATGAGAACACTGGTCTTCTAATATGAATTCAGCAATCTTTGTATAATCTAGTAAAAACTGAAGCCTTTGAATAAGATTACTTTCATGAGAACACTGGTCTTCTGCATCGGTCCATTATGCCAACATTGTTACTGTACGTAGTGTGGTTCATTAATAATTTAACAGTGAGCTTTGGAGACGTTTGGACATTGAAGGTATATCCACGTTTGCCAAATAGGGGCAGCTTTGGAGGCTTTAACTGGGCTTTTGCTTCAAATGCGTCAGGTTAGTTGAAATCTGTCGTATACACTAGTAAAGAAAGTAAATATCATGAATTATGAGAATAGACAGTGATATTTACCCTCTTGTTACATTGAGGTCTGGCTATATGCATTTGTACAACCTTTGTGCTTATCTTGCAACTGTTGACACCCAATAAAATCTTTGACAAGGTCTTTTTGTAGGACAAAGCAGCCTTGAATCATGCGTGCAGATTCGAAGAATTTGTGAAAGAAATAGATAATAATCACGATGAAGAGAGGATACCAGCTCTGAAATGTCGAGTAGCTGCCTTGAAACGATTGGTTGATTTAGCATTTATGTCTCATGATAGTGGTAAGCATAGTCACTACTTCAGAATGATCCTTGCAAGCATTTAAAGGCACAATAAGGGTTGAGATTTTAGATATGATAGTGACAGGTATTATTATGTTAGAATGATTGTGTAGGGAAAATGGAATTAAAATGAATCAAAACTATGATGGGTTTTCTATCTTGTATATTAAAAGGACCAGACATGTACAATAAAATGAACATAATTGTAGAATATGTAGGTGTATGTGCTATGATGTCTTGGACCACTCACAAACAAGAACAAGATGGTCATTGCATATACTGTCGAGGACAACCTACACTGAGGTAGTGAAAACTAGTTAGACTGTGTAATTGCACTTAATAAATTCCAAATATGTCAAAAACTGATGAGGCACATGTCTATGCATTTTTTACACTGTCCTACAAAGTAAGGCATGTCTATGCATGTTTTGCACTGGCATTCCCATGGGAAAAACTGCTATAGGTTCCCTTACGGCCTCAAAAATCCTAAATAATGACAGCCAAAAGCTGGTTAAGATGGCTGTTTTAGCGAGCTGTAAAACCAAGTCTTAACATCCTTGGCAAAAGTTACAAGGGCTGCAAATAAGCCTGCTGCTGCTGTCTAAAACATTGCATTTGGCACACCTGCCATACAGAAACCAATGCCTGTTACAATTTCAGACCTACACTGATCTTTGCATCAAAAGTGACCACATTTGATTTGACCCAACATTGATCATTATTAGGGAAGGCCACAAGGTAAACAAGCAAACAAACAATTGATAAAACAAACATGAGATTTGAGCTATGATGTAGAGAGATTTATCCATGCTTCTTCCAGCAAAGAAATTAGCTTTATAGGGGTCTTGGAACAATGGTAGCTTGTGATATGGTAGAGCCTTTGGGGAATTTCTCCAAGGTTATTGCGATCCTTATCAACCTATGAGCACTCACTCTCTTGTTGCTATCACTAGAAATACTTGCAGTGGTGACTCAGTTCAATTGTACTTGTGTAGATATGTTAGGCTTTTCAAAAGAGGACACTAAGTGTACAACTATAACTGAAACACAGAGAACTCAAACACAGACGCAAAAACGCAAAATGCAAAACGTAAAAAACACAAATAGAGAAGAGAACTTTGAAGGGAATGGATGAATGCTATAAATGAAGGAAAAAGTATACAAGATGCTCTAGGTGGGAGGTGTCCAACAGCCAATGGCTCTTGTGGGAGTGGATTGAAGGTGTTGATGTGTGTCGTCCATTGGAGAGGGATCTTGAGTGCTCCTCCAACTACTAGTTGGATTAGAGATTGATGAAGAAAAGTGCTGAAAATGCAAAAACGACCTGATGTAGATGATGATGGCATCAACAAGCTGGGGTAAAATGCAACTTGTAGGAGCCGCCAAGACGTAGGCCATAGCAACAAGTTGAATGAGGTGCCTGATAGATGGAGGTTGGGAAGAATTGGGGTAACCTACAAAACAAGGGATGAATTGAGTGCCCACTTGTCCTTGTCCATCTTGACATCTCTCTCCTTATTTGTGTCTCTGATTCCTTTGTCTAGCACATTGTCATAAGGAATGCCTGTTGTGAGCCCTTGGGACATGGAACACCATCCTCACTTCCTTGCCTTTAACACACATACACTCAAGTCTTACACCCCATACAAAATCAGTCCATGTCTTTCCCATATCACACATATATAAAATTAGCCAATTTCTCTTTGTACACACTTTACTACAAACACAGTCTACAAAAAGAAAAAAACTTAGACTTTGAAGCCCATATCATGAATGGTGGTACATGCATCCACACATGCTCACATACATGTTTACACGAACTTCCCATATCCACATCCATATATACCCATCTCCTCACCACATTATAAGATAAGACTTTTGGTAAATATGAAATGCAATGTATGTATGCCATCCCATTCCTCCATTCTTGTCCCTTGCATCTACATGTTCTTTATCCCTGTCTTGTCCACGTCCCTATTCCCTACTATGTTTTTGTTCTTGGCAATATCCCCATCTCTCTATCCTTTGTCCCTATCCCTTATCCCATGGGATTGTGGTCTAGAATCATGTCTCCTTTGCCAATCTCTTGCTTTGCTTGCATGGTAGGGGTTTTGCCCCCTCATCAGACATTTTGAGCTACATGTCATTGTTGACATGTCTCAGGAGTTGGGACAATTTATTGCAATGTGGCCTAGCATCTTATAGGACATTCATTGCTTTGGAATGCTTATGTACAAGACCGGACAAATGAGATATCCCCCATGCATAGAGAGGATTCTAGTGGTTTGAGGAAGGGAGTTTAATGATGGAGTAGGGACCATGCATTGAGGGCTGCTAAGGGCAATCCACAAGGACCATGTCTACAAAAGTCCCTTTCAAGAGAGGTGATGGGATAGAATTCATAAAGAAATGCTCTAAACACAGAAAACACAAAACCAATCATACAACAAAGCACGAATTGATAGAACACAATTAGGTTTAGGATAACTCAGAGACAATGAACGCAAAGAATACCAAAGTGAATGTCGATTGAAAATATATTGCTCATGTAGCAAACACACTATGTAGTGAATGAATATTGAACCTCGAACTCCAGTGTCTCAAGGACCAAGGCAGAGGTAATGAGCTGGAGAGTGTGTTGTACTCCAAATGGATCCCAAAATGTAGCAAGACAACCTCCAAGGGTGGAACACTAGCAAATGCAGCTTTGGAAGCTGGATCTGATGCAGGCGGGCAATGATGAGAGAGAAAGACTAAAAACGCAGGTACTTGAGGTGAGAGAAAAATTGTAGCAAGATGATGATGATGTGGCAGGATGATGATAGCAAAAACGTAGGTATGATGATGTGCTAGGGTGACGGTAGCAAAAACGTAGGTATGATGACGTGGTAGTCCATGCAGTAGTTGTAGATCACAAATGCAGCAGTTCAGTAGGTTGCTAGCTATAGATGGTGTGGCTGATCAACAAATGCAACAGAAATCAATGTAGATTGTGCGATGGAGGTTGGAAATAGGCACTAGATTGATGTAGATAGCAATGGGCAGCTTTGGATGAGATGTCCTCCGCGAATGGGGTGTGGGCAGCGAAGCTAGAGGGCTTGAAACCTACAAAAACGAGATTGGACTGAAAGTGGACAGCATGCCTGTTTGTGGAAAGTTTCGTGACCTCATACCATGCACCATTTGAAAACTCTCTCAAACCGCATACCATTTTAGGGTTTTCATTAATTTAAGCATTTTTAGGGCTGTTTAAGTGGCTAATTCGGCATGTAATGCTTACATTAGCTCAATACCCCCTCTTGGGCCCAAAAATTGAGCTAGAAAGTTAGGAGTGGTATCTCTACTGCCCACACTCCATTCACGGAGGACATCGTGGTTAGAGCTTCCCACTGTTGTCTGCAACCATTTGGTGCTTGATTCTAGCCTCCATCACCGACATCCAACTGTCGCCTGCTAATCCTGTTAGTGTCAGACTAGCATTTGATGCCATAGTTAAGGTAGTAGAGCACTTCTTTTATTGGCCACCTTTGAGGCATGATGTTGAGCAGTTTGTGAGAACATGCGTAGTATGCGAGAAAGTCAAGTATGATAGGCAAAAGATGCTGGGTTTATTGTAACCCTTGCCTATTCATGATAGGCCTTGGCAAAGCATTGCTATGGATTTTATCTTTGAGCTTCCATGTAACTCTATAGTGTATGATGGATATGAACCATCATATGTAGGTTTAGTAAGTAGGCCCATTTCATTCCAATGAGGAAAAAGATAGAGGTTGATCGTATGGTATATCTTTTCATGCAGCATGTGTTTAAGTACCATGGTATGCCAGAGGCGATCGTTAGTGATCGTGAGTAGGTTTGTTAGCTCATGTGTGAGTTTGTGCATGCCTATCAGGGATGTGCACATTGCCTTTTATTTAAGCATTATTTTAGTGATTTTTGTGTGGCATTTGTGGCATTTTATGCCAGTTAGCAAGCGTTAAATGCTGGCTGACCAGCTGCCATTTTAGGCCTATTTTATGGCTATTTATTCTGTGGCTCCTCCTCTCCCCATCCAATCATCATCATTCTTAAGGTAGTCTTCCTGTTGGAAAGAGGAGCCAATGTTGGTGCCCACATAGCCAGTGACTCCTTCTTGAATGTGTCATTCTAGTGTTTGGTGTACGGATTCCATTTCCTGAGCACATCTTTGAGTTCTCTTCTTTTGTAGTGTTCTTTTGTTTTCTCTCTTCTGTCTTGTGTTCAGTAGTTTATTTCAAAACTTATCTATGCTTCCATTGCTGCACCAGTTCTGATATGGTATAGGATTGTAGGATCTAGGTTCTTTATTTGATCTTTCTACTAACTATAGGTCGTTCTTCCCTTTTTTGATCAGGTGATCTGCAATGGGTGGCTTTTAGCTTGTGTGTACTTAGCTAATGCCTGTCTTTTCAGACCAGTAACCTGCATTTTCAGCCTGTGCTTGGATTCTAGTGTGCAATCGTCAAAATGATGCATTAATTGTTGCACTAGCCTATGTTTTTGGTTTTCTGCCCCTAATTGTGGCTGGGTGCTTGTTTGTATAGGCTGTTTTTGCTGTTTTTGGTAGTATTTGATTGTTTCTTTCTTCATTTTGCAGCAAGTGCCCTTCAGTTTGATAAGATTTTTGGTTACACAACGTGTGAACTCTCATTTTGTGAAGTCTTTGTTGTTGGTTTGGCTGTATTCTCTCTCCGTATACCCTCTATTCTCTATCTTCTTTTCTTCTCCTCCCTTGATGGCTCCTCTGTGCACTTCTATAGATGATAAGTTCCATGGATGTAACTATCTTACATGGAGTGCTGCGATGAAAGCTTGGTTTGCGTAGAAATAGATTTGGTACATTGTATGTGGAGCTATTCCTTGGCCTCAGTGTGCTTTTCCTCTTTCTGAAGATTTTGATGAGGACAACCACGAGGAAGTTGTGCTTACATGGGATATAGAAGATACATGTGCGTGTCCTGCATTGCTTCTGTGTATTTTTAAAGAAGTTCTGTTGGTAGTTACCTCTTGTAGGGTATCCCCAAAATATGGTCGAAGCTTCAGCTATTGTACAGGACATCTTTCCCCATGCGTGTCGTGACCCTTTATGGACAGCTTTGGTAGATGAAGTTTGGGCCAAAGGGCACCATTTAGTCCTTTTTGCTCTGTGTTACAGAGATATAGGACCAGCTTCGACTTATGTAGTCTATCCTTCCATAGACACATCTCATGGGAGCGATACTCTACAAGCTTCTCCTAGAGTTTGATGGAGTGGCGAATGCTTTGAGGGCGCAAACATCGTCTATACCTGTGAGCTTTATACATATGTCCTTGATGTTGCTTGAGCATGAGGCATCTTTGCCTTTACAAGGGAGACTCATGCTCATTATGGAGGTTCTAGTGAGGCCTTTACTGCTTCAAAGAGGGGTGACAGGAAGAAGAAGTTGAAGGCTAGTGTTATCAATATGAAAAGAAGGGACACTTGCAGAAGGATTGCAAGGAATTAGCAGCCTCATGGAAGAAGGAGAAGAAGAAGAAGCGGGATGCAGACTCTCCTACGAGTCATCCTCTTCCTCAGACTTCGACTCCGATTCTTTAGCTAAGAAGAAGTCGAAGGTGCGGAAGGGGTCCACTTCTTTAGACCGAGGGAAGGACTTGACTACCCCTTCCTCTGTTTCTTTCGAGTCTAAGTGATGCGGTCATCCCTCATGACTGTCTAGTTTATAGAGGGAGTATGAGGGTGGTGAGATGGGGTAGCTGCACCTCACAGGTTCTAGAGAGGGATGTCCTCGACACATCGATTGAAGTTTGGTAGGTTCAAATCTTGGAGTTGGGATTGACATCTAAGTTCATGATGGGCTATTATTTGACAGAGAGCAGGATTGGCTTGTAGTCTTGTGCTCACATGAGGGGACATTTTGCGTCTTGGCCAAAGGTCGGGAATCCAAGGTCACATATGTTTAAAGGCATTTTTGACAAGATAGTCTTGTATGCTACTGCGAGTCATCGTTGACGAACACAGAGATTTGTTACGACTCTTATCTATTTTCACGAGTTGGTACGATTGATATCGATATTAGATTCTCTTTGAGGCATCTTGCTAGTGGTTTGATCACGCACTACTTGGGTATCCATGGTTCTACTCTGGTGGTTCTTTGTTGTATGGACTATGATTAGCCTTTATCATTGTATCATTGTATTGTATCAGATCACTCATGATTTGAGAGAGGGTGTTAGTAGGTTTGTTAGCTCATGTGGGAGTTTGCGTATGCCTATCAAGGTTAGGCACATTGCCTTTTATTTAGGCATTATTTCAGTGATTTTTGTGTGACATTTGTGGCATTTTATGCCAGTTGACCAACATTAAACTCTAACTGAATAGCTTGTTGTTGGAGAAGATCAGTGATACATGTTACAGGTTGAAATTGCCTCCACATTGGGAGATACACAATGCCTTTCATGTGAGCTTGCTTAGGCTTTTTTCGTGGTGATGTGGCAGAGGATGTATCTATTGAACTTCATCCTGAGGTTGAAGAGCTCGATTAGATACTGGTTCTATTCTTTGCCACACAAAGAGTGGCAGATCAGGGGTAAGTTTTCAAGATGGTACTTGGTGAAGTTTTAGAACCATTCACCAATGGGTGTGAAATGGAGGGAAGAAGATGACTTGGTAGACCATCCTCACTTGTTGAGTTTGACCTTGATGCTTTCTAGTTAGAGCGGACCTTAGATGGTGCTCAATCAGGTTCAGTAGAGCACTGGTCCTTTAGTGGTATTCGGCCGATTTTATGGATAACAGTATATGTTATGATGCCATGGATGTTTCAGCCATGGTTTATGCTATACTATGGTTTAGTTTTGTGAGATTAGTTGAGCTCATGATTAATATATCCATCGCATGATAATTTGGCAATGTTTTTGAGATCCTTTGTGAGTCATATGTTATGTTATGTTGGCTGGTAATTTTCAGCATAGCGGTACACAATGTTATATTGATTATGATGCCTTATGGAAATTTTAGTACAGTAGTTTGCTTTTGATGCATCTGATAGTGCAATTGGGAAGGATTGCAAGGATTTTAAGGGGGAGGGCTATCATGAGGACATTTATTTTTGCAAGGCTCACTTAACATGTGGATTAATTTTTAATCACATGTTTAAGTAAATGTTGCACATGTGAGATGCAACTAAGGTTAATGCAAATTAATGAGCCCGAGACTTGAGGGAGCTTCAATGGATGTCAAAGGAAAAAGTTGCAGTTAGTTATGTTGCTTAAATACTACGTGGTATTTGGTGTCAGCTATTGGTCTAAGTCAGTTATTTGGCCATAAGTGTTAGTTAGCAACATTAGTGATGTGGTGTTTAATGGGTACTTAATGCGGATTTGATAGTAAAAAATGGCACTGGGATACTCGGGGGATAAAGTGGCCTAGCCAATTTAATTATTGGCTGGTTAGAGCGTTTTTCTAGGCATCGAAATAATCATTATATTAATTTTCAGTAATTTTAGACTGAAAATCAATATGATAATATAGATAATACTGCAAATTCATTTGGAAAGGTTACCACTTGTTAAATTTTCAAGAGGAGGCTAGGAAAAACACGGGGAAGGTTGGGAGAGCAAAATTGAAGGCTTAGAGAGAGAGAGAATCACTCATTCTTGTTGGAAACACATTGTGAGGAGTTGGAGCAGCCATTGTCAGCTGAGTTTCAGCCATTACCAGCAGGCATTTGTAGATTTGGAGTAGTTGACAGTTGCACGAGATCCTAGGCAGCTGGGTGACAGCCCGAGGCTGAAGGTGTTAGCAGATTTTGGGTCTCCAGGTGCAGGTAACAACATTTATCGCTGTTGAGACAAGGCAGTAGTTGCATTTGACTGGTTCTCAATCATTTCTCATGACAAAACTCTAAAATTCCTCTCTCCTCAGCATTCTCTCTCATTCCCAGCCATTTCATAGCCTTGTTTCGAAGATCTCAGCATTTGGCTCCTTGGAGGTTGAGGAATTTCAGTTTTCTCTACTGTAAACCCTAATTTACAGCAGAAATTAGGGTTTAGTAGCTGCCTCGGGAAGTGTGCCAGCCATCGAAGACTCGAAGACTTGAACATGTCGGATGGCCGCTGATATAATGGATTCACTAGATATTTGTGAGGACTATAGTCTCGCTGCCCTAGTAGAGTTTAGTGAGGTTGACTCAAGGTGGGTAGTGGATGAGACAGATCTACATCTCTTGGCTGATTTTGTGATTGAAGATGCAAAGTTTGTTATGGGTGAGAAGATACTCGAAAGTATTGAAGTTGAGGCTAGGGCTTATGAGCGACATAAACAATAGGGTGGCTTGTTGGGATGTAAAAGCTGTTGTGTGGGACGTGCTGGCAGCAAAATGCAAATGCTGATGATGACATTGGCAGCTCCAAGAGAAGGGCAGCTTGTCCAAACAACAAATAGAGTGCCATAAAAGGTGAAAACGCAAATCTTGGTGATAAAGAAAATGCCGTTTGTAGCAAACGTAATGTTGTCAGCAAGGAGATGATAGTCGCTAGCTAGCCAGGGAAGAGTGGATAGCAGGGTGACCTGATCTGTCCCAAAATGTAGCTTGATTGAGTGGAGACAGGGCGCCTAGTAAGGAAAGAAGATCCAGGGACTGAAATGTTCTCCTTGTTAGGGGGTGTGAACAGCAAGCGGAGGTTGAGGAGAGGAGAGGAATGAGAGATGATGAGAGAATGAATGTGTAACAATGTGTCTAATGGGGGGAGTTGGTGTCCTATTTTTAGACATAGATATGGGTATCTCTCGATGATGTAGTGGAAATAGGGGAAAAAACTAAGGATGTTTCCCAAACTTGCAACCTTTGTTTGCATTTTTCGATGAAGAGGATCTTTAGCTCTTTGAGCACCTTTGCTCTGATATCATGTCAAGAAAAGTAAGGGGTATCAACTTATACCATATCAAAGAGACAGTAGGGTTTGTAGGGAGAAACGCATAGTGTACAGCAAGCACTAAGAGAAGAAAACTCGAAAACTCAAAAGAAGAAGAATGATGAACACTGAATCATGTTGAATAAATCAAGCTGTTACAATGGAGTAAAAGCTCGAAGATAATTGCATTGTCCTAGCTGATTAGGTGGCAACACTTGTAGGGGATTTGCATAGTGAAGGGAGTAAAACACAGTCCTTTGGGCAATAGGGTATTAAAGGTAAATGCTGAATGGTGAAGGACAGGTGTAGAGGGAGTGGAACACAATCCTTAGATGTTGTCGGAGAGAAGAAGATGATCACAAGCAACTCGAGTCAAGACCGAATCATTGCCAGACAGTAGGGTGGCTTGTTGGGATGCAAAAGCTGATATGTGGGACCTGTTGGCAGCAAAACACAAATGCTGATGATGAAATTGCTAGCTCCAGCGGTGGTCTGTCCAAACAACAAACATAGGTGTATATTGCCACAGAAGGCGAAAATGCAAATCCTCATGATGAAGAAAATGTCGCCTGTAGTAGAACGTGATGTCGGCAGCAAGGAGATGATGGTTGCTAGCCAGCTAGGAAAGAGCGGACATTAGGCGACTTGATGTGCCCAAAACGCAGCCTAATGGAGATTGGAGTGGAGATAGGGCGCCTAATAGCAAGAAAGAAGATCCATGAATTGTAATGTTGTTCTTGTTAGGGGTGTGAACAGTAGTAGTGGAGAGGCTAAGGAGAGAAGAGAGGAATGACAAATGATGAGAGAATAAATTTATAGGCACAGACAATCTTGAGTGGCACACAAATAATCTCAAGTGGCGTCGCGGAATGTGGATACCCAACCCTTTTTGGGTCGTAGATATGAAACTGGAATGAATTAATGAAAAGTAAAGCAGTTAATGAATGGGTTTCTCAACAATCCTATCCCTTTGAATAAGAAACCAAAGGCTTTACCAATTTGTACAATGTGGGGGATTAAGTACTAGTGAAGGCGTAGGAGACGACTCTTGCTTGTGTGTTATAACGAAGTGCAAATATTTAGTAGTTCTATCTCGCAATCCACTTGCAAAGAAATCTACTTCCGTCCAATGAGCTGGTGGCAAGCATTGCCTTGGACTGCTTCGGTTTTTGAAATAGAGTTGGAAGCATTTTTCTCTTTGGGGCATTATTGTTATAACTTATAGTAGAGATGCTTGGATAATGTCCTTGAAAGTATATATTATTGGTGGTCAGTCGTTCATTAGTTGGCAAGCTAGAGATATCACCTTCATGGCTGCCACTTTGTTTATAATGTCTATAGAACTCCACATTAAGATCAAACTTGATAGGCGGAAAAGGATCAGACTAGAAGGTAGTGGAGCTGCATTGGAAAAGGTGGGGGACTAGTTGCTATCTTGTGATCAAGTTTTCTCCTTTATTTTGCTCATGCAACGTTTCTTGCATATCTTGAATTCCCAAGTCATATTGTGTCACTGGAATGAGAAATGAACTTAATTTAATCATTAATGCAACTTCACTAAGACTATTAATTGAAATAAACTTTAATGGTCATGCACCTAGTGCTTGGCATGTCAACCATTGGACTGGCAATGAAGGATTTGACACCAGGTATGCAATGGGCAAGTGTACATGTAATGTGGTATAAGAATAGAGCAAAAGGAACAAGGCACAATGTGAAACTTCCATTAAATTAAGGATTTACACATAGAATTAAGTAACATTAAAAGATTCACTTTTAAATACTAAATGGACCTCCTTGTGATGAGGGTTGTCCACCTCTCATGGACCAGACAGCTCGTCCGTTTGGAGCAGTCTGGCCATTTCTTTTCTTCCTTTTTTTTCTTTTTTTTCTTCTTTCTCTCTTATCTTTCTTTTCTTTCTCTCACACAAAGAGAATACTAAAGTTTAAAGTTTAAACTAACAAGTTTAAAAGCTCTCTCTCCTTTCCTCTCCCTCTCTCATAAATCTCTCTCTCTTTCTCTCACACACACAATGGCCCAATGCAACCTTTCTCTCCCATGGGCTATCATTTAAAATTCAAAATTCAAAATTCAAAATTTAAAATCTCTCTCTCTCTCTCTCTCTCTCTCTCTCTCTCTCTCTCCCAATCCTAAATCCTAAAGTACTCTCCCTTTCTGTAAAAATCTCATCTTCTCCTATATCTCATTCATCCTTTCAAGTTCTCTATCCCTCCTACTCCTTTCAAGTTCTCTATCTCTTCCACTCTCTTAAGATTTCTCCTCCCTTGACTTCTTAACCCTTCCAAGTTGCTCCTCCATCAAACTCTTGCCTCTCTCTGCTCCCTCAAGTTCTCTACTTTAATCTCTCTACCCTTTTTAGTCCCTTCTTCAATCATCTCACCCTCCATCCATGACCCCTCTCTTCATACATCATCAATGGCATCTTCTATTCATCATGAGGCCTTTCGCTTGCATTGCGCCTACTTCGAGCGAGTGAAGGAGGAATCCAATACTTGCAAGTGGTAATGCAAGCATTACCCAAAGCTCCAATTCTCATCCGTCGCTCGTATTCTCATCCATCCTTGTAAATTAGGAGGACAGGCCACACCATGAATTTGTATTCTCGATGATGTCTTTGAAGATTGTTGTAAAAAATACTTGGCATTGAAGCAGTGCAAAGGCCTTTCAAGGGCGAGTGAGGAGGTAGTCTCTACCAATCATGAGGTCCATTTGAGTGGAACACCTATGCCCAAGAGGCAAGTCACTGTTGCCCAAGTAATAGGGCAAGTTTTTGGTTCTCTCTTCTTTCTCAAGGAAAGGTAAAGGTAAGTTGAAATAGAGATTGCACACACCATAATTGAGTGCAATCTCTCTTTTCATATTCTCAAAGTGGATCGATGGAAGCGGATGGTGAAAGCCATTGCCATTGTCGGTCCATGTGAGGGATGGTTTAGTGTTATATACAATGATGTGTATCAAGAAACTTGATGAGAGAGAGAAATGAAATGATATATTGATGTCTACAAAAGGCCAAAAATGACCTATGAGACCATGAGTTACAATCATGTGTACGATGGTACAACTATCTGGGCAAAATATGTATGTAGCACAAAGCAAAATAAGAAAGGAAACTAACTTTTGCTATGTGTAAAACATAGAGCTCTATCTAGTAACAATGAGCTCCCAATGATACAATCTCATGTGGGTATGGAGGACCTAGCTCTAGCTCGAGCAATAATCCCCTGTATCTGCCTATGAAGGTGTCGTCAATGTCTGTATGGAGGCCTAGGACGTCTGGATCGGCTAAGCTAAACGGCTCTATCTCTGGCTCTAATGAGAGAGAGAGAGAGAGAGAGAGAGGATTAACAAGTTCCTTGAGCCCATGTGTGCTGGTTGGGTAAAATGGCGAAGTACGGATGCTCTATCTTATCTGATGGATAGAGTGACTGCAAAAAAAGGGGATCATTCACATCCTCGTTTCTTGCTTGCTTGGCACATACTTCCTATGAGTAGTGGATGCTGGTACAAGGGAAAGGAGAACCACATGCTTCTTTATATATCGGAACATATGGCAAGCCATCATTGAGGTAATATTTCGAAATCCATTATTTTTCAATCTCTCTTTTCTTTTAACCTTCCGAATTCATTCTAACCTCATTGTGTGTAATCTTGTAGGTTGTGCCACAAAATGTTGTGCAAGTTGTCACGGACAATGCCTCCAATTATGCATCTATGGGACAGAAACTCGAGGTCAAGTTTCCATCCATAGCATGGATGCCATGCACTACACGTTGTCTAGATCTTCTAATGGAAAATATAGGCAAGTTGGAGTGGGTGGCAATGATTGTTAGTGATGCTTGCATATTTGTTGGCTTTGTTAACTCCAAGGGCCGAGTTCTTGCAATTTATCACTCATACTTGGACTTGGAGTTGAAGAAGCCTTCAAAACCTCGGTTTGCGACCATGTGGCGTCTCCTTGAGTGTCTCTATAATGTTCGTAATAAGCTTCAAAAGATGGTCGTATTGGATAAATTCAAAGAGTAGCTTGAAGGGGAGCCCACATCAAGCTAAGTGAAAGCAAAGGCCGTTCAAGAGCTTTGCTTAAAGGAGGAAATTTGGATGGATGTAAGAGGCATTGTCATTACCATCACTCCCATTTACAAGGTGCTTTGCATGATGGATATGAAGGGGGGCTACTATTGGGCTCCTCTATCATCTTACATTGGATGCGATGGAGGAGATACAATCATCGACCACTTGGATGGGGAGACCTCTTTTTCATGGTATTCTTTTTATTTTCTTTTGAAAAAATGATTCATACTTATTTTCAGTTTGAGAATAAATAATTCACATTGTCTTTCTCTCTTTCTTTCCACCTCTAAATCTCTATTCTCTTACATTTATATAGTGACAGTTTTGATACTACCCCTAAGAGAGATGATGTTCTCTTTTTAACAAAGAAGAGATAGGATTGGATGAAGTGATCCAACTATGGGGTCACGGTACACTTGTTCTACTCTTAAAAAACACTCCCTCTTTATAGATGCCAATGTCTTGGCCGACTAAAATTTCTTTTTTCCAAAGGCTTTGGCGTAAGAGCACCATGGTGCCTTCCTTCAAGAGCTCATAAATTATAGCGATCAAGGGACACCGCTTTTGAATATACCATTTCTTGGAAGTAGACTTTGTTGGTGAAGCCTCTTTTTTGGTGAAAGTCATTTGACTACCAATTGCTCCATCTCTAAAGAGTGGCTTTACATATTCTTGCACAGGTTTGAAAGTCTCTTCTCTTTTTTCATCTGATCTTAGTTACAACTTGCAAGTTTGAAGTTTATACTTATTTTCTCTTCACATGGTTTAGGATTGTTCATCGGGTGCATGTGAGAGGAATTGATTCTCCTATTTTCTCATGCACACCAAAATTTATAATAAGCTTAGTATGCAGCAAATGGAGTGATTAATTTATTGTTACTCCAATTTACACATGATATGGAATATGCATGAGATGTCTATGGCAAGATAGATATACCGAATTTTGATACTTTTTAGTTTATAACTTTATTCATAAATTATAAATTATATTTAGAGATGTTTCATATGTTTAATCTAAGTTTTTTATCCTTTAGAACACTAAAAAGTGAGACTCGCGAGAGGGACTTAAAAGAGGTGTAAATATTTAGGGAGTTTTATTTGGAGCTCGAGGAGGTAGACTGGTAGGTCTCTCACACTCTTGCATGTCGAGCCCATGTTGTTGTTTCCCCTCACGCTGCTAGTGGTGGAGCTTCCACTTCAACATTCACATCGGCTACTTGGGATGCTTGTGGGGATCTTAGATGCTACATGAGGTGTGAAAGTGGCTTGAGAAGCACTCCTAGTTTGACCCATGAGGATATACCTATTACTACCTCTCGGATAGAGCTTAGAGAGTCAGAGTATGATGAGGGCAATGTCATTAGGGAGGGTGATTTTGTTGAGGAGGGTGATGGCTCCTCAAGCTGCGATGAGGATGCTTCTACCTTTGATGTTGAGAGTGATATGAGCACTTAGAGCCTAGGGATATGTCATTTGATCATGTATCTTGGAGCCTAGGGATTTGTTATTTGTATTGTGTATCTTCATTTGGATTAAGCCATGGCTTTTATCTCAATCCATTTTTGTATATCTTTTTGTATGAGATTGCATATTTGGCTCATAATAATGTTGTTGGTTTCATTATTCACATGAGTCATGACTCATATTATATTCTTGGGTCTTGACACTTGAGTCTTGTTTCAAACTCTCTTTTACACTTACTTTTGGCTTGAATCTCTAAGTTAATGTTTTAAGTCCAAACATTAAGTATAGACTTTAAATCATATGTATTTTTGTTTTCATTGGTTGTAACATTGGACGTAGGTCCAAGATTTATTAGTACCATACTAGTATTGGGATATACTAGTTGGACTCCATCGGATGTGACGACCTTGCTTGTGATTTAAGCAAGCAGCCCATTGTCATTAATATCACTCATGGCATCATAGGGATATTAATGCGATTAGATAGGCATGTGTTGCCAATTTCAGCTCTTCTCTCTTCTTGGCAGCCTACACCCTCATCCTTGGCTGTTGGAATCAGCTAAAAATGAGGGTATTGGAATCAGTTTTCTGCAGCTCTATCTTTCTCTCTCTTGTCTATGGATAATGTAAGTATAGCATGTGTGGAGGTGAGAGCAGTAGCCTTTCTTCTTCTCTTTGCTTGGGGAATCAACTAGATAGGTCCATAACTCCATTTTAGTAGGTAGTGCTGATGCTTTTGATCTATATTTCATCAAAACAGGTTATTACAAGACAATTGGGCTGAGATATTGTCTTCTTCAAGATCTCGAGTGTTTTGCACGTTCTAGACAAGTTTGTCTTGAGGAAAGTGATGTTTTCATAGTTTCCTTGCGATAAATTCCTCTTTTTGTGAGAGGAACAATGTGGGATTGCATGTGAACTACACGTGATTCTTGTCAAGGCAAATGCTGTGTGAAATTGGGTTCAAATGTTAGCTCTTATTTTTAGGGTTTAGCGAGCTAAAGTGTTTGTATGCGTTTTTGAACACTAGAGAATTGGTTGGAGGCCAATATTCAAGGTGACACCATTGTGTGCTTGTGGATTAATTGTGCTACAAGGAATTGCTGAAAATACAACCGTTTGCAATTATTTTGGAGCACACATCAATAATTTGAAGAAATACCAAAAGGGACCCCAAGATTTGGGATCAAGAAATGTCATATGTGGTGTAGGAGCACTCTAGCTCCAATCGTGTGTGGATTTTTTGTGCTGAATTTACTGTTATGCTCAATAAGTGTTTGCTAGTATGTGGTTTATTCCCTTTCAATTATTTGTGAAGGCTGGTTGAGCTTATCCTAGTGCTAGGAAGGGGGGTTAGGAAAGAATAAGAGATGAAAGGATTGAAGCCATGTAAAAGACTTGGAAGAGATTTGCTAGGGAAACATGGTTATAGGCCATGGGGACTGGAAGAGAAAGGGAGGGGGGAGGTATGCATGTGAGAACTATGGGAGGTATGCATGTTGAGATAACTATTGGAAAGAGTTACAGAAGGGGTTGGGAGGGATGGCGATAGTAGTAATGTGACATTAATGTGACATTAAAGTGATATTTAATGTGACATTAAGAGCACAAACATTAATGTGACATTAAAGTGATATTTAATGTGACATTAAGGTAAATCAAGGGGAACATGCATGAGGATGACCGTCCGGGCTCTTGGGCGCCCGAACGGGGTTTAGGGGAGCCTAGAACCAAAGAGAGTCCAAGAATAGTAGGACTCACCAAGGTTTGACGGCTAGCAATCGGATCACGATGGGTCTGGCCAGCAATAAACTAGGCAAGGCTGGGAGGTGAAAGGATCGCTCGTGCTCATTTCTTTTGATTGCTTTTCCTTTGGCTTTTGTGGTCTTCTCAGAGCCGTCTGACATTGGTATCAGAGCCTATGGTTCAACGGACATGACCCGTCATTCGCCAGGTTGTCTGTCATTCGCCAGGTCGCCAGTCGATTAAGGTTGCGCGTCACCCGTCATAGGTTAGTACTGGCCGAAAAGGGACGCCGTGAAAGCGTGACGGGCCGTGAGCCGTGAAAGCGTGACGAGCCGTGAAGGAAAGTGAAAGGCGTGAGGTGTGCCATGTCACGTAAGTGTGACACTTTGCGGTTAGAGCCAGGCGTGAGACGAAACGACCAGACGTGAAGCGAAACGTGATCCGATGGTGGTCAACGGAGGCGAAACGTGAAAAAGGCGCCAAAAACGTGTCACGACTGCTGTGCGTGAGGCGACTACTGTGGGATGGACAGAAAACGTCATGGGACGGACGGAAAAAAAACGTCAGATGATACACGATTGAAGTCAGGAAACTTCATTTCCAGCATCACTACTTCACGGTTTTAGTCCGGGAAGGAAAAATTGGTTCCTTACTCTTCGGGTTTATTTACAAACTAGCAATAGCTGCCTGCCATTAAAACCAGGGAAGTACTTTACTTTGTATGCAAATTTCTTATCTTTGCTTTCCAATTCCAGTGTATTAATGGCAGAAAAGGAGAAAGAGAGAGTAATGGAAGGTTCTAGTTCTGGGGACCACCCTATGGTAGATCCCCATGAATCAGAGATGCAAGAAGAACAGTGGGAAGTATTTTTTGCTACACGAGAACAATTTGATGATCTTACTGCTCGTGTACAGGCTCAGGGGGTTCAAATGGAATTTTTAACTCAAACACTCACTGAAATAAAATCTCAATTAACTTTATTGTTAGAAAGATATAAAAATAAGATAGAAACCTCGGATGTCCCATCTTCATCGGAAGATTTAGATGTGACTATGCGAGATCCTAAGGAACCCCATCACAAGTTGAGGGATAATCCAGTTCTAAAGGATATGAAACCCCCTCAGTTTCACGGGGAGGAAAAAGATAGAAATAAAGATACAATCTTTAATTTCCTCCAAAAATGGAAAGATTTACATAAACTTAAAAATACTCCACCACATCTCCAAGCACTGGAGGCTAGTTTAACTTTGGGGCCCAAAGCATATAAGTGGTGGCGAACTTTAAAGGAGGCAAATAAAATACCTCAAACTTGGGCTCAATTTGAATCCGTCTTTTTAAAAGAATTCCTTCCTGAAAATGAAATGGAAAGAAATTGGGAAGATTGGGATTATGCCAGACAAAAGGGAAGACCCCTGCTGACATATTTGGAGGAATATCGTGAGATAATCCTCAAATTGGAAGGAATAGATGAATTTCAAAAGACGAGGATTCATTAGGGGACTAGATAAAGCCTGCAAAAAGGAAGTAAAAAGGAGTTCACCTAAGACGCTGGAAGAGGCAATTAAATTTGCATTAATCAATGAAGATAATGTGCGTCCAGGTACACTCACTAGTCTCATTGATACGGAGCCCAAGTCTAAGGAATTGGAAACCTCAAAATTTGTGGGCAAATTTAAAAGAAAAATGCCATTTTTAAAGGGTAAAAAACAACCTTTTGAAAAGAAACCATATGTGAGGCCAAAGTTAAGTCCTGATGACTTTGATAAGGCCAAAAAAGAAAAGTTGTGTTTCAACTGCCTATCCCCTAACCATGCTACTTGGAATTGCCCTCAAAAGAAAAAGGGGGAAGACAAAGGAAAGGATAAGGACAAGGGCAAGGGAAAAGAAAAACAAATCTATGTAGTGCAGACCTTAGAATTAAACGGGCATGAAAAGTACAAATCTTTAGAGGTCTTGCACATGGATGTACAACACAAGTGTTGTATGTCAACTTCTATGTGGCAGCCTACTTTTGGGCCACATGATTTAGTTAGAGTACATGGATTGATAGCTGGAAAGAGGGTTAGAGTCATGATTGATGACTCTGCTACACATAATTTTATAAATTATGCCCTTGTCAAAAAATTGAAACTTCCCCAACAAAAGAGTGGGCATCAATATGTTGTTCGTATGATGCAAGGCCAAGACAATAAAATATGGGATACAATGGTATCCAATTTGGAAATTGAGATTCAAGGATATAAAGATAAACTTGATTTCCAAATTATGAACATGGAAAGAGCTGATATTGCTCTAGGGAGGGAGTGCCTATGGGGATTGGAACCATCCTTAAAACGTAGTTTCCATCATAATACACTGGAATTTGAAAGGGATGGTAAGACTTTTGTCATTCAAGGTGAACATGAAGTATCTGATAATCCTTTGCTGTGTTCTACTGAAGTTCAGAAGCTGATAAAGAAGGAAGTTTGTGAGGTATATATGTTATGGTCTCTTCCTGTACAGAATACTTTCACTTTCTGTAATATAAAGCAACAATTTTCTTATGTTTGTGAGTTGAATGTAAATAATGAATTAAGTAGTTTGTTAGATGATTTTAAAGATGTGTTTCCTTCTGATTTACCAAGTGGCCTTCCACCAGATAGGGGTGATATAAATCACCCAATTGACATAAATAAGGACACACACCCTATTTCTAAACCACCGTATAGGTTAAGTGAAACATAATATCAAGAAGTTGGAAGACAAATTAAGGATTACCTTAATAAAGGGTTTATACAACCCAGTAATTCACCTTGGGCTTCACCAATTTTATTAGTAAAGAAAAAAGATGGTTCTATGCGACTTTGTGTTGACTATAGAGCGCTTAATAAAATAACGGTGAAGAATAAATTCCCTATGCCCATAATGGAAGATCTTTTTGATCAATTACAAGGGGCAAAATTCTTCATAAAGATAGATTTAAGATCAGGTTATCACCAAGTAAGAATTAAGGCACAAGATGTTTCCAAGACAGCATTTCGTACTAGATACGGGCATTATGATTTTTTGGTGATGCCTTTTGGCCTCACTAATGCACCAGCTACCTTTATGAAGCTGATGAATAGTGTTTTACGGCCCTATCTAGAACATTTTGTAGTAGTCTTTTTGGATGATATCTCGATCTTTAGTAAATCAAGAGAAGAATATTTGGAACACTTACAATTAGTATTCCAACTGTTAAGAACACATTCCCTTTATGCGAAGAAAACTAAATGTGAATTCTTTGCACAAGAGGTCAAATATTTGGGGCATATTATCTCGAAAGAGGGAATCAACATGGATCTAGAAAAAGTAAGGGCAATTATTAAATGGCCATCTCCAAGGAACGTGGAAGAGCTGCAGATCTTTCTAGGTTTATCTGGATTTTATCGTAGATTCATTCGAGATTATGCCCAAATAGCTGTTCCAATGACAGACCAACTTAAAGGGAAAGGAAAGAGCTTTAATTGGGGAACAGACCAAAATGAAAGTTTTCAAACACTTAAGGTAGCTATTGCTACAGCTCCAGTATTATTAATAGTGGATCCCAATAAACCATTTGTGGTTGAAGTTGATGCCAGTGATAAGGCGATAGGTGCGGTCTTATTACAAGAAGGTCGACCAGTTGCTTTTGAAAGCAAGAAATTAGACCGTGCAAAACAGAATTATTTTGTTTATGAGAGGGAGCTATATGCAATAGTACATGCAATGAAGAAATGGAGGCACTATCTGTATGGTGCCAAACTTTTGATTTTATCGGATTATGAAAGCATTAAGTGGCTTAATGATCAACCGGATTTACACGGGCGTAAAGCCAGATGGGCCGAACTTCTCCAAGAGTTCGACTATGAGATAAGATATAGAAAAGGAAAGTATAATATAGTAGCTGATGCACTCAGCAGAATGCCCATCATTAATGAATTGAGTTTTACTCAGTTCACTTCCAACTTGCTTGAATCTTTAAAAGGGAAATGCCAGATTGATCCGGCATATTCCAACATATGGGAAGAAATAAAAAATGGGGATCCAAATGAAAGTGCTTCTACTGAGGAAGAAATATCTGAGGATGTTCAACAAGGAAATGGAGCATCAGGGGTTGCTCAAACTGGATTCAAGTGGAAGAATTTTACCATTGATAATGGTTATTTACTCTACAAGGGTAGGGTATGTGTCCCGAAAGATATAGAAATAAGGCGCCAGATACTCTTTGAGTGTCGTGATACCCCTAGCGCGGGACATCCAGGAGTTAATAAGACTTACTGAGGAAGGAATATCTGAGGATGTTCAACAAGGAAATGGAGCATCAGGGGTTGCTCAAACTGGATTCAAGTGGAAGAATTTTACCATTGATAATGGTTATTTACTCTACAAGGGTAGGGTATGTGTCCTCAAAGATATAGAAATAAGGCGCCAGATACTCTTTGAGTGTCATGATACCCCTAGCGCGGGACATCCAGGAGTTAATAAGACTTATAGTCTTATTAAAAGGCAATTCTATTGGCCTGGAATGAATAAGGACATCCTTGACTATGTGGTCAAATGTAATAAATGCCAGGTTAATAAAGCTGAAAGATTAAAAATGGGAGGGCTTCTCCATCCACTAGAGATTCCTTCGGGAAAATGGGAGAGTATCTCCATGGACTTTATTGTTGCTTTACCCAGAACACAGAGGGGGCACGACTCTGTGTGGGTGATTGTGGATAGGTTAACCAAAACGGCTAGGTTCATTCCAACTTCAACTGATGTTAAAACACCAGAATTGGCTAGATTGTTCGTAGAGAACATATACCGATGGTATGGCCTTCCGGCAAATATAGTTTCTGATCGGGATAGAAAATTTGATAGCCAATTTTGGCGTGCGGTATTTAGGAAATTGGATACTAAACTTAGCATGAGTACGACGGATCACCCATAAACTGACGGGCAAACTGAAAGGGTTAACCAAATCCTTGAAGATATGCTTAGGGCATATGTAAGTAAAAGGCAAACTAATTGGGAAGAGTATTTACCCATAGCAGAGTTTGCATATAATAGTGCCAAGCACTCTTCCACTGGATATAGTCCATTTATGTTAATGTATGGGTTTCAACCTAGAGCTCCTTATGCAGAAGGATTGCATAAGGAAAAGGTTCAGGCAGCCAAAGACTTTTTGGAGGATATGAATAGTATGTTAAAATTTGCTCAAGAAAATATTAAAAAGGCTCAAAATCGAGCTAGAGCATATGCAGATCCTCACCGAAGAGACATCTCCTTTGAAGAAGGAGAATTGGTCTATCTTAAGGTGCCTGAACAAACTAAAACTATGAAAAAGGGACAATGTCCAAAGCTTTCACCAAGGTATTGTGGTCCTTTCATAATACTTAAAAAGGTGGGAGAATTGGCTTACAAGCTCCAACTACCTGCTGGTAGTAAAATACATCCGGTTTTTCATGTAAGTAAATTAAGGAAGAAGCTGGGTGATTTGGATAATCTAATCTTAAATGATGATATTGAGGAGCTATTAAATGACCAATCTAATCCACATGAACCAGAAAGAATATTAAATGTTCGTAATAGACGAACAAGGAATACTATTTATCAAGAATGTTTAGTTAAGTGGAAAGATTGTTCAGAAGAAAGCTCAACCTGGGAGCGAGTAAGTACTTTAAAGAAAAGGTTTCCCAATTTACAGTTAGACCTTCCAAGTATCGTTTTCGAGGACGAAACCGATTCTTAAGGGGAAGGAAATGTGACATTAAAGTGATATTTAATGTGACATTAAGGTCACAAACATTAATGTGACATTAAAGTGATATTTAATGTGACATTAAGGTCACAAACATTAATGTGACATTAAAGTGATATTTAATGTGACATTAAGGTAAATCAAGGGGAACATGCACGAGGATGACCGTTCGGGCTCTTGGGCGCCCGAACGGGGTTTAGGGGAGCCTAGAACCAAAGAGAGTCCAAGAATAGTAGGACTCACCAAGGTTTGACGGCTTCAATCGGATCACGATGGGTCTAGCTAGCAATAAACTAGGCAAGGCTGGGAGGTGAAAGGATCGCTCGTGCTCATTTCTTTTGACTGCTTTTCCTCTGGCTTTTATGGTCTTCTCAGAGCTGTCTAACAAGTAAGTACACTGATATAGGGAAATGGTGAGTAGTATAGTGAAGGTGTGTTGAAGTAGAGAGATGGCAAGCAATGCTAAGAGGAGTATATCAACTACTCACCGTGGCATGGAGGAGGGGGTGGAAAGCAATGGCAATATTTAGGTGGTGGTGGCATCATTGGTGTCTGAAGCTCAATGTCAGCAATCTTGCATCACATTGAGACATATCCATTCTATCAAATTATCTTGTCCTTTGATTTGGGGGGGGGGGATATATTATCATTTCTAAGCTTGGTTTATGATAACTGGTTAGGAAACTATCCAAAGAGATGGAGGTAAATATTTTTTCTTTCATCTTTGATGGTTTATAAAATGCTTGCTTTAAGTGATTGCCACGAGAAATGTTTTGTCTTGTTTTGTGTTCTGAGGTTTCACTTCATGGTTCATTTCATTAGCTATCTCAAGGTTTCAAGGTTTCAAAACATATCATTTATTATAATTAAAGTTACTATGTATTAATAATACTAGAGGAAGAAATAGATTCATAATATGCACGAGATGTAGTGAACCCTAAACCCTAAACACTTTTGTGTGTCATGCTCTCACTCTTTCCGCTCACTCTCCCTACTTTGAACTTTGCACTCAATCTGATCTGAACTTTGTCTCGATCCTTGCGCATTTGCCATCAAAGTGGTATTAGAACACAAGGAGTGCACGTTGCTCGAGGCAGGTCTGGATAGGCGGCGATAGGTTGCAGTGAGGTGAGAGAGAGGTGATTGTGAAGCTGATAGTCGGCAGAGTAGGCGACTATCAAGCGGGTGAAGATCCAGCTAACGAGTTGGTTAGAGTGCATGCATCTCATGTGACGCAGGCAGTCAGGAGTACGTGACGGGCTATGCCAGCTAGAAGCAGGCAATGGCCCTGACAAGCGGGCTATAGGTGCAATAGGCCAGTGCAGGCGATGACCTGATGTGAGCAAGCGATAAGTCTATGTGTCTAGTGTTTAGATTCAACAACTACTTTTTCGTCATTTAAAAAAATTTATTTTTTGCAATTTGTTCCCTTTCATTGATGGGCATTCGTATGCTCATGCAGCACAATGCGCAATCTTGGCCCGAAAAATTGGGGCTTTTCTCGGATTTGGGGATTGTGATGTAGAACAAGATAATCTGACTTAGAAATTGCAAAATTGTTGCACATTTGCCTAGGAAATTTTGGGGCTTTTCACATTTTAGTGAAATTTATTTAATTTAACTGAAATTTGTGCACACCGGACCTAAGAAAATTTAGGCTTTTGCAGAATTTCATCAATTTGTGCAAGAATTGCCTGGTATATGCACTTGGGTACATGTATTGATGCAATTTGGATAGATTTCCTTTTGAAAATTTGGGGCTTTTGACTGAAATTGTCAAATTTGTGCATGTGAATGCTTTTGGTGCGCCTTGGCCTTTGAATGTGGCTGTAATTGCTTGTGGAGTGCAGTAGCATACACACTCTAATTCTGAAAATCTATTTGCAGATCTGAATTTTTTGAAATTTTTTGATTTTCATTGCTGGTTGGTACTTGTAGTGTACCTGGTCCCTTGTGTGACATTTGGGCTTACATTTGGTGACTTTTGAGTCAATTTAGTGCTGCAAATTATGGCTGGAAATTGTGACAATAGCAATCTTTTGCACGCCAAGAAGCTTGAGGGTGCACAAAATTTTGCAATATGGCAAAAACAATGCTACAATGTCTTGGTGCAGAAGAAACATGTGAAGCCCATCAAAGGGAAGGGAATAAAACTAGCAAGTATGGAACACCAAGAGTGGGATGATTTGGATGAGCTTGCATGCTCTACCATTGAGCTCTCAGTGTTAGACAACTTGCTCTTTAACATTGAGAAGTTGAATTCAACATATGCAATGTGGCAAAGACTTGAAGAATTGTATGCTCAAAAAAGTGCAGCCAACAAGGTTTATTGGTTGAAAAAGTTAATGGACTTTCGCACGAAGGAAGGTACAGCCATGTCTGTTCATTTGAACAAGTTCAACTCCATTTTCAATTAGCTAATTGCTTTGGATTTCCATATTGATGATGAGTTCAAAGCTACTTTCTTGCTATGCACTTTGCTTGAAAGTTGGGATGTGTTCAGGACAACCTTGAGTAACTCAAATGCTGAGTTGTTATATTTTGATGTGGAGAGTTCTCTGCTGATGGAAGAACTTAACAAGCAAAATAATTCAGCAAACAAGTCTTCTAATGCATTGCACACTAGGGGTAGATTTCAGCAAAAGGGCAGTTCTGAAAATAGAGCATACAACAAGTCTTGTGGCAAAAATGTGGAGTGTCATCATTGTGGCAAGAAAGGGCGCTACAAAGGGGACAGTTTTCAATTGAAGAAAGAGAGGGAAAAACAGAAACATTGAAGACAATAAGGCTAAGATTAAGGACAACCAGTCTACAAAGAAGAGCAGTGTGAAGATAGAAGATGTAAATATAATCACTCCTGAGAATGACAGTGATGGTGATGTACTTCTTGCTTCTTCTTTGATTGCACATGCATTGACTGTAGATTCTGAGGATGACATGCACACTTGGATACTTGATTCAGGTGCATCTTTTTATGTTACACCACATCATGAGTGGTTTTCTGACTACAATGGTGGTGCACGTGGTGTTGTCCACTTGGGGGATAATTATACATTGAAAATTGCAGGCATTGGTAGTGTGAAGTTGGAATTTCAGTATGGCTCCGTGTTTGTTTTGCATAATGTGAGGCATGTACATTAGCTCAAGAAGGGCTTGATAAGCACAGGGTAGCTAGATGATGAAAGCTATTACACCAACTTCGGGGATAGCGAATGGAAAATTTGTAAGGGCTCTCGCATTGTTGCCAAGGGCTCCAAAAGTGATACTTTGTATCTTTTGTATGTATCTAGCATGTGTGACCATGTAGTCGCCATAATCGAGCAGCTAAGTGTTTCTTTGTGGCATAGCCGGTTGGGACATATGCGTCAAACTGGAATGACAATGCTTTCTCACTTGGGTTATTTGCTATCTTTGAGGTATGTTGATTTTGAGCAGTGTGATTGTTGTATTTATGGTAAGCATGCTCAAATGTCACATAAAAAATCTCTTTCTCTAAAGTCTTCTTCCTTAGAGTTAGTATATTTAGATGTATGTCAAATGCTAGGGTTATCTCTAGGGAAAAAGAAGTATTTCATTACCTTTGTTGATGATGCCACACGTAAAATATGGGTTTATCCGATCCGTTGTAAAGACGAGGCTTTGGATAAATGTGAGAAATTCCTAGCACTTGCTGAAAATCAAACCAGCAAGACATTAAAGTGTCTTCGCTCTGGCAATGGTGCGGAATATGTGTCCAAAGTCTTTCACGAATTTTGTGATAGCAAAGGGATTAAAAGGGAGCTCAGTGCTCCTCACAATTCACCCCAAAATGGCATTGCAGAGCGTATGAACAGGACCATTCAAGACAAGGTCCGTATAATGCTTTCACATGTTGCTTTACCTCATGGATTTTGGGCAGAGGTTGTTATGACAACCATACACACTTGATTAATTGATCACCAAACAGGTCTTTGGAGAGGGGGGGGGGGTAGTCTCTCAAGACGCATGTCCGGGCAAACCACCTTTGTATGCTCACTTGAGAGTGTTTGGCTACAAGGCATTTGTGCACATTCGTGAGGAAGAATGCAACAAACTTGAGCCAAATGGAATCCTGAGAAAAGAAAAGTAGTACGTAGCAATGATGTTATCTTCCAAGAAGATTGTATGCACAAATAGCCTGAAAAGACAGAGGAGGTTAGAAGGGTTGTATTCCAAGAGGATGTACCAATTGGACATCAAAGGATGCCCGCTAGGCAGTATCAAATACTTGCTGTAAATGTCCCTGAAAATGTAAGGAATAATGTGAAAATGATTAGCAAGATATTGCCTATGATGTACCACAAATTTAGTAAGAACAGATGCCTTTGGAATAACCAAAACCAACTGTACAGCATGCTGAATCTGCAGAATAGCAAGTGTTTAATGCAGATTTGCAAGCTGAACAGCCGGCAAATCTTGACCATTGGGTTCGTAGATTGACGAGAGTGCAAAGACGGCCATACAGGTTTGTTCCTGGTGTCAATTATGAGGCTCATTATGTCATGTTGATAGATTGTGGTGAGCCGTTATGTTTCCGGGAAGCAATGGACCATTGCATAGGGATATGCTATCAGAGATGGAATCTCTCATGAAAAATGGCACTTGGGATTTGGTGCATTTGCCTAAAGGGTAGAAAGTACTACCATGCAAATGGGTTTACAAAATGAAAGTCACTCTGGTTCTCTGCCAAAGTACCAGGCACGACTAGTTGCCAAAGGCTACAAGCAAGAACATGGAATTGATTTTGACTAAATCTTTTCTTGTGTAGTCAAAATGACTACTTTGTGAACCACTTTGGGCTTGGTTGCATTTGAAGATATGGAACTTGTACAGATGGATGTCAAGACAGCCTTCTTACATGGTGATTTGCATGAGGAGATCTATATGCAGTAGCTTGAGGGTTTTGTTGCGAAGGGAAGAGAGCACATGATATGTAAACTCAACAAGAGTTTGTATGGGCTAAAACAGGCACCTCATGAATGGTATCATAAATTTGATACATTCATGCAATTTGAGGGATTCCATCGCTCTCAAGTTGATCACTGCTTATACACCAAGAAGGTAGCAGATGGCAAGCTTATTCTCTTGGTTTTGTATGTGGATGACATGTTGATTGCAGGCAAGGATGTTCATGCCTTGGACTCCTTGAAGTAGAGCTTACACAGTAGCTTTGATATGAAGGATCTTGGTGAGGCCAATCATATTCTTGGCATCCGTATACCAAGGGACAGCTTGAAGGGTCTTCTCTCTTTGTCACAACAAGAGTATGTTATTAAGGTTTTGCAGTGTTTCAATATGGAGGGGGGGAAGCCATTGGTGTACGAGTGCCTCTATATGTAAAACTTAGTGCAGATGACAACCCTATATCAGATGATGAAAAGGGTGAGATGGCGGTGGTTAACAGGTACATGGCATATTGTGGCAAAAAAGCATTCAGAAGCAAAAAAGATTTGTGTATCTGCTTTGGTAGGTAGAAGTCATCTGTTGTTGGCGTTATGGATGTAGACTATGCTGGTCATCTTTGGTCATCTTGACTGTAGGAAGTCTACTTCAGGATGTGTTCAAGTTCACAGTGGGAGCAATCTCTTGGATATCCAGGTTGCAAAAGTGTGTTGCATTGTCTACTACAGAGACAGAGTGTGTGGCTTCCACTAAGGCATGCAAAGAGGCTTTATGGCTTTCACGTCTGGTGAGAGAGCTTGGTATTACAGAGGTTCCTATCCTCCATTGTGACAGTCGGAGTGCTATCATGCTAGTACAGAATCCTGTATTCATGCAAAGACAAAGCACATACTGGTAAAGTATCATTTTTTCAGGGATGTACTTGACAGCAAGAGCATTGAGCTTGTCAAGGTCCATACAAATGATAATCCTACAAACCTTCTTATGAAGGGTCTTCCAGCAGAGCAGTTTGTATATGTGTATTTGAGCTTTGTACATACATAGATTTAGGTGGTTCTTTCCTCTACCCTCAGGCACGTTGCCTTTAGGTGGGAGGTTGTTGGGAAGAAAGGATCAAAGGCTCACCGTGCCTTTTACGATGTTCGGGGGTGCATGCACCCTTACACTTGTACAATTTGTATATATTATCAAAACCTAAAGTGGTACATCTTGTCATTGTACCAAACACATTGTGTGTCATACTCTCACTCTTTTTGCTCACTCTCCCCACTTTGAACTTTGCACTCAATCTGATCTACACTCTATCTCTATCCTCGTGCATCTACCATCAGGGAAAATGGGAGGGGGGTTAGGTTGGGCTACAGATAGAGGCCTAACATGTGGTGATGAGGATGTTTAGGGGATTTTTTCTTTTCTCATCATTGGACAGTATCTGAGCAAGATCCCTACTCTAGATTACTTGTGGATGCGATGCACCTAGGGACACTATTATAGATGGGAGTTGATTGCCAATATCATAGCTTGGTACACATGGAGCATGAGATGCAATCATGTTATTGATCTTCAAGATGTATCCAAAGCAAAGACTCTTGAGGATTTGGATAGAGATTATCCACACTGTTTGCAAGAGATGGGAGAGGTTGCCGTGCAGCTTTGAGAGGATGAGGAAGAGAAGAGAGGCCTTCTTGTGGATATAGAATTTATGCACCTTCTTCCATATTTTTTCCCTTAGATGGTTTGACATTATAGCCCACTGGATTGGTTGTTTACACAACTATTGTCTTTTTGATGTACCCAGTTACCCTTTACAAAGTTCCTTGACCTTCGTGTTTTGCCTCAATCTTTTAATCTAAGGTGTTATTAACATAATTTTATTTTTTTGAAAAAAAAAAGGATTCATAAAATGAAAGTTTTCATTCCACCTAGATCCTAGAGTCAAAAGTCTAAAGCCTAAAACAAAACATCCCTACTAATTTAGAATCCATGATTCACAAATCATAATGTATAGGTTACAATATCTGTATAATACATAATGCAAAGTACAAGTGGAAACTTATACTTTTGAGTGGAATCCTTGTGGGTAGGTATTCCTTGCTTGAGGAGGTGGAGGCCCAAGGTAGAGGAGGTGGAGGCCCAAGGTAGAGGAGGAGGTGGAGGAGTGTGTGGAAGAGGTGGAGGAGGAGAGTTTGGAGGAGAAAGAGGAGGATAGTGAGGAGGAGGAGGAGGAGGAGAAGGAAGAATAAGACATGAGGTGGAGATGGAGGAGGAGGAAGAGGTGGAGTAGAAGAGATGGAGGAGAAGGAGATGTACAAGGACAAGGAGGTGATGGCACAAACGGGGAGGGTGTGTAAAAGACACGAGCTAAACAAGAAAAACACCTTGCACGTCTTTTTAAAAGAAGCCCCATTTTTTTTGGATTGTTTTGCTAAAAAAGTTGCATTTCGCGAAACAAAATAAAAAGTTTCAGAGTATTTTGAAAGTTTCGTGTTTTGTTAAGGTGAAATGCGGTTTTTGGTTACTACGCTTTAAGTCCATTCAGACCTCCCATTCTGTCAATTTAATGAGGTTTTGAATATTGTCAAATGTCATTTGTCTCATTGTAGATCCGTGGGGTCAATTGATTAAGTGAGAAGGGGTATGAGCTTTTGCTTTTATCCTTCTTAGAGAGCTACTACTATCTTCAAGTGCCATACAGTGATTCTATGTCTAGGACATGAACCATCCTGATGTGTTTATCGTCATCTTTGAGTTTGCTGAATGCCAACTTGTTGGCAGACCATCCACACAAATGGAGGTACATATATTCCCTAACCTAAAACCTAGACACACCACTCTTTTCTTTTTCCTTCTCCAAAAAGAAAGGGAAGAAAAAAACCCCAAATTTGAAGTTTGTGATGGTCAAAGAAATGCTGGCATTCACATGTCTTTGTATGCTTTCCTTTAACTGATTCAAAATTCTTCTTTGTGGTTTTTTCTCCTTTTATTTCCTGTCAAACCTTGATGGTGATTGCCATTGTTCAAACTCTAGGACTTCGTGTATCTTAAGCACGATGGGACAAATCTCCATCTTACAACCTGTTGAAATATATTCATTCATTCTCTCTAGTGAAGGGCATTGATTGTGAGAAGTTTTGTATTGACATCTTGCTTGTAGTAATGTCTTTTGCTAAAGCCAACTCTTGAGTATGTAATTATGCTTTGAAAGAGCTCTAGGATTTGGTTTCTCTCTTGTCTATTTCCGTTCGCTCTTTTGCCTCTTTTCATGTGTTTTCTCCCCATTTTCTACCATTGTTGGATGAGTGCCATCTATTTAGCAGTCAAAGTGGAGTTTCTACTGTTGAGCCCTCTCAAGCTCTCTCTGTATGAGGGGAGGAGAGAGGAAGTTCTAATTGGTGCCTTTATGTCGTCATTTGTCTGTAACAGAGCAAGAAGACAAGGCTGGAGTTTCGTCGTCAATAGATCTTGAGGTTGCATCAGGTAACAGTCTCGAGCCAACAAGCATACTTCGTCTTCCTTTAGTTTTAGCATGTCTCTTAGATATAGAAGTTGTGTTTTCTTGCAACTTGACATATTTATTATCTAGTTCTCGTGAAAAGCTTGGTTGTTCTAGTTCAGGAAAGAAACAAAAGAGCTTTTATTGTTTTCTGCAAATAAACTGAGGGGGTTGCTATAAAGTATTTAACTTGGTTTTGCACTTTGGGTAAGTGTAACAACAATTTGAGTATGCAATTTGAACAATGGAGCTCTTTAGCTTTCTAAAGATTATGGACATTCCACTGAAATAAGACGGCTTGTAACTTCATTTCAATCTCCTTGTTAAAAGAAACTGGTTATAACCTTAGCTACAAGAGTGAGAGAAATGGTGGAAGAGGGAACCCCTTTTACATGGGGTGGCATTGCTGCAACTCTCTTGTTTAACTCCTTTGATCAACCTGCTTCTGGGCTGTTGAGTAAAGGGATAAGAATGTGAAACCATTGCTTTGGAAAGCCCTTTCTCTCACTGGAGCCCTCTAGAAAACCAATCTGATCAATTCTAGCTGCCCTCATACAGCAAGGAGCACTACAAGATCCTAAAACTGCCCTTCAATAATTCACGGGTAAAATAATTCAGCATTGCAGACATCAGAAAGCACGTAGGACATGAAGGGAGCTAGAATGTTCTTGCTTAGAGACACTGACACCAGTTAGGCCCTAGATCCTAGCGGGCCTTGTGGTATGTCTTGATTTATTGCAGGAGGTCGCATCAAATACTTGATAGCCTTGTTTTTCCACATGAAAATCATAGCACCACAAAGTTGCTGAAATCTGTTAACTTTTGAATTGAGAGTGCTTGCATTGGGGGTCTGATTGTCGAATTCCCTCAAGGAAACAAGGGATTTTCTAGCGTGTATCTTGTGGCTTGGATGTTCTTAGCAACTCTTTTCACAAGCTTTCTTTGTCTTCAGGCTCTTGCTATCAATCGATCCTTTCACCAAGGATTGAAACATCTTCATTGGAACAATATCAACTGTTGAGGAGAGAGAAGAATCTGTGTGATAAATGGCGTCATGTGGACAAAAACATAATCCTAATGCCAACATGATAGCCCCAGGATTGCAGTATGAGATAAACAACCATATGATCATTCTAGGTAGTCACATATCCATTGGTACACTGCTGGAATTTGCTGGGTCCTTGAAAGCTACACTGGATGTTTCTAGAACATCGACAGTTTCTAGAACAACATGCAAATCTAGAATTGCAGCGTGCTAGTTCCCAATTAGGAGTTTTGCATGAGTTGTTCTCCTAGAAAAATTGTGAAGTTTTTATTGTCAAAATTATCAGCAAAGGACGAGTTACAAAGGTGAAGATTCTCTATTAATGAGTGTAATAATATTAAGGAATCAAGGACATGGTTCCTTAGCTATAGCCTATTTGTACCAAGGAGGTGTTCATTTTAAATCTAGTGACTTTTTTTTCCTGGGGGAGTGGGGGCGCCTTTGGGGGGGGGAGGGGGGGAGAGTGGTAGGGTTTGTAGGGAGGAACACAAGGTGTATATGTAGAACAGTGTGACACAGAACCTAGATACCCAAAACTAAGTGAAAGAATGAGTCATGTACAATGCTGATACTATGTAGGAGCCTCAAGGCATAGAAACAGGGAACGGCCGTTCCGGCCTGTAGGAACGGCCTAACGCGTTCCAAACCCTCCAAGGAGGTGAAACGGCCAGGGAACGTTCCTTGCCGTTCCCCCTACCGTTCCCTACTGTTCCCTGCCGTTCCCTGTTTGGAACGGCCGTTCCAGGCCTTGTATTTTGCACTACACGCCATGAGACATTCCTTCATCTCTTCGTCTCTTGCTGTGTTGCTCGATAGATTTGGAGTTTCCTTTTTTGTGTGTGGTTCTCAGTGACTCAACAACAGATATCAGCTCGTTCGTGGATTATGGTAAGGATGCCTTCTATGTCCACTATGCAATCAGATCATTCCAGCCTTTTCCATTTCCTTAGATGGACAGCTCTGTGGCATATTTGGCGTACTCAGAATGTCTTCATTTTTTATTCTGCCTCGGGTATGCATGGTCATGTGGCCCGTGTTCTTGGTTTATTTCTATGGTAGATCTCCTCTATGGTTTCAGCTGACCTGGTTCTTCTAGATATTGCTGCTCCTTGGCTGTATAGTATTTGCTCCACTCTGGCTTTCCTTTCTGTGTGATATTTGTGTAGTATGGTCCTAGAGGCCTTTCGGCTTGATTTGTGTTTATTTTGTTTTTCTTAGTTGACATGATGATCATATCTAAATATTGCCATTTAATTAAACAATCTTCACAAAAATAAAAAAAAGAGAGAAGTGGGAGGAAAGATTTCTCCAACAATAGAAGCCTAAGATTCCTTATCAAGGTAAAGTTTTCATATGGAGGTAGCTTATTAGGGGTCTTCCAATTGGGGATGTGTTGCGTGCTCGCAAGATCTCCCATGGTCACTATGTATTTTGCATTGCATGCGATGAGATATTGCTTCATCTCTTCGTCTTTTGCCCTGTTGCTCGATAGATTTGGAGTTTTGTTTTCCGTGTGTGGTCTTCAGTGACTCAGTAGCGGATATCAACTCGTTCGTAGAGAGACCTTGCACATGTACAAACTAAAAGAAGTAGATTGATAATGATAGGTGAGATGAAAGTACAAGTGATGGGCCTAAATATATAGGCTAAGTTGTGTAGCTAACTCTTTGACTGCTATTTAATGATAAGTAGTGTAATAGGTGTTCACACCTAGATAGATACTTTGTGCAGAAAAATGTGTGTTCACACATGGGGCATGAATAATAACTAACAATTCCTCCCTTTGGGTCATGGAAGATTGAACCCATTGCATGAGACATACCTTTAAAAAAAGGAAAGATCTTTCTTAAAAAAAAGGGAAGATCTTTCTTTGAAGAGGTGGTGTGGGAAAGAGATACATAATTGAGAGAGGTGCAATGTGAGGATGGCCATGACACGGTCTTCTAACAAGCTCAAGGACCCGAAGTAGGACATGGTTCAAAGTTGGGTGTGCATAGCTTAGAGGTTGATCAAAAGTGAGCAAGCACAGGGCACATGACCAGAGGTCAAATATGTAGGTATAGCTTTCGTACTCAACTCAGAGGTCATGCGAGAAGTGATTGCATTCCCCCTTGAATCATAACTCGTTTGTGAATTGGAAGGAAATGAAAAAAAAAAAAAACAACTACAACTCGTTTTGGATTATAATCTAGGTAGTGAACCCCACACAGTTATTTAATATTTATGTCATGGAAAGGACTTAGTGCATGCATGGGCATTGCTAGTATCTAATTCCAATCACATTTTTATATTTTATTTTGCAGTTTTGTATTTTAGATATTCTTTGTTATTTTATTTTTGAAAATTTAAATATTATTTTTATTTTTGAAATTTCAGCAAGATTAAAATCCCCCCTCCAAGTGGATGTCATTGTGATTAGTGTTAGTCGTTGGCATCACCAAGCACAGGATGCTAGGTGAGTCATTTTACGCATGTCAAATGCAACTGCTTTGGTGGATTTGTTGGATGCCTCAATTTGATGTTAGAGGGCTTCAACGTGAAAAGGCCCAAAATTTTGGAGAAGAAATTAGAGGGCTCAAGGCAAGGGATGGCGCATCCAAGTATGGCACACCAATTCTTGGGACGTGGTTGTACGCAGCATGTTGCTAGCTTGGGGGCGAGCCTATTTGGCTCTATGGCTAGGAGGTGAGTTTGATGTCCATTTCCTTTATGTTCTTTACTGTGTGTAGCTTGTGCCATGTCTTGTGTGCAGGTTGGATCCTAGGGGGATGTTTCATAGGCCTCGGGCAGCACTTTCTGGTGGTCTCGACCTATTTGGAATGGGACCTTTTGCATCATGCACAAAGGGTGCTTTTAATCTTCCCTAGGATCTTGTTGCATCTAAGAGGGGGTGTCAATCTAACTTAGAATAAAAGCTTGGCGTAAGCCAGCACTCTCTTTGCTGGTCTATCTCCATTATATTCTGCCTTTAAAATGTCTGACAACTGGTGCTGCTGCTGCTGCTCATGTTTACCATGAGTTGCCGGCCTGTGTTCTCACTTCTGGGCTCATCAACTAGTGCTACCACATTTGTGTTTTTATCCAGTAGCTGTCAGTCTGGTTTCGCACATCTTTGTCTTGCTGTCTGGAGGTCCTACTCCTGTTTCTTCAGCATCAATTGCTGTGTTCACCCCGCTGCCTGCATCGTCACCATCTGGAGTCATCATGACAATGTTATGTACCTGCGCCTGTCGAATGTTCTTTCATTATCAGCTACTGACACAGTCAGGAACCAATAAACCTTACCTTCAGTGAATTGAACGGCAGTAAAACATAAGCTCTTGTACATTTAATTCAGTACTATAGAAAATCAGAAAGCACAAATGCACATGGGAGCCAGAGTGCTCCTGTGGAGAGAGAACAACATAAGATTTACTGCAAAACCTGGTGACCCTGCATTATTTCTTTAACTTACTGGAAGAGCTTTGTGACAAATCTTGACAGCCTAAGCGGCAATTTTGAAGAGATTTTAGCACCACAAAGAGTGCCAAGCTGATTGAACTTTTGACCGAGAGTGTACACACCATTGGCATTATAAATGCAACCCTCCAGCAAACATGCAATCAGTAATGCCAACATGATATCTCAGATCATGCTTATAGCATGATCTGCCCAGCACAGCAGCCTTGCAAATGCCACATGGCAGTAGACAGCAATGTGGGATTCAAAACTGCAGCATGTCTCTGCTAGCCATTCATGTTCAAACCTGCCAAAAGTGGGCAGAGAGAGAGAAGGTAAGCTTTTCATTTTCAAAAATAGCGCTTGACGATTTTCCCCAAGGCACCTTTTTAGTAAAAGTTTCTGTTATTGGGAAAGAAAATATGAAGTCTCAATTGTGCTCTTCTCTAGACTGAAATGTTGCATCTATAAATTGACAAAACTGATGGAAACACTTCTCTTGAACCAGTATAAGGTTGCATCTGGGAAAAAGTACACTGTCAATGAATACCAATGTAAAGTACTAGGACACTTTTTGTGAATGAGTTAGAACTTTGGAAGTTTTGAGAGAGTTGTTGGTTACTAATCACACTTATTGTTTAGAGGTTCTCCTTCCCGTGTTCTTTGCTTTCTTCAAAAGGCTTGATATTTATTTCTTTCAGGGGCAGCTCTCTTAGCATTTGGAGAGTTTTTCCATTTGCAAGGCTCCTCCTCCATTGCAAAAACCTACTATGAGGAGGCAATAGATAAATCTCAGAAGCAGATTTTGCAGGATGCAAAAGATCTGTCAGCAATAGCAATGGTTCCAGAAGCAGTTCAAGTTGGTGCATTGGCTGGCCTAGGACAGCTTCTCACAAGTATCGGGTGAGGACTGCCATGCACTCTAGTATTCAGTTGCAGCGGTTCCTGTTGTATCTTTGATGTGCAGTCCATGGTCTGCAAAAAGAGTCGCTGGAGACTGGTATTAATGAAGTCGTCCTTAAACTTTGTTATTGTATGAGATCTGGGGTTTTTTGTGTGGGATATGTTTTCCACTTATTAAAATTTCAAGATGTTTTGTGTGGCTAGAAATGACTATGTTTTTACTTGTATAGAATGATGGTCTGCAAATCTATAGGTCTTTCTTTTATCATATGAGTTGGCGCTCGCAAATAAATGAAAGAGCTTTTTCACTATTGCTTGGTTAATCATAGGTGCTCGAGTGACTGACTGCCAGCAGAAAGTGCCCCAGATGACATACCCAAGGTTGGGCTCTATTCAACAGAGGATCAAGCTCTTCTCCAAGCTAGTTCTGTGACCTTACAAGAGCAGAAATAGTGCTTCAGAGTCTCCAAGCGTTGCTGTGGGCAATGTTGGCTATCCCTGTCTTGTTGCATCTGAGCCAAGCAGCTGCCAACTACTAGACCCACATGGGCCGCCAGCCATACGAAGTAAGAGACTCTCCTTGGCCACCAACTAGCCCATGGGCATCTCCAGAAAGAACATCTAACGGGGTTTGTGATGCAGTGCTTTATCAAATGTCTGATATGTGTGGGCCCTGATCCATACCATCATGCATCAAAATATGTCTGTCGATTCATGTTCTGGAGGCCAAGAGACTTGCTGCTTTGTGAAACTAACAGAGTATCCCAACTCTACTTCTCTGAATCCTCTGATGGAGGAGTTTGTGGATGCTAATGTGAGACATGCAACCAATTTACCTGAGGGTAATGATGGAGAGGATGCTTTGGGTGTGGAATTGGTTGTTTAGCAAAACGACCTTATTCTTTCCTTCAGGTTGCACTCTGTTGATTGCATGTGCCTGTGCTTGGTTGGCGATGGTAATGTGCAAGAGGTGTGAGGATAGACTAGCATTTGCAGGAGAAAATATCATGTCTGAGCATGACTAACAAATGAACTTTGAAATATGTAAATGGAGAAAAGAAAGGCTGATGCTGAAAGGAGGTTAACGAACAAAGCAAATATGCTAGGTGTTATACAACATATGCTCAAGGATCAGAGGCTGTCCAATGGCAATGTTGTGGGAGTGGCCTGAGGGAATTTCGACTAAAGATCATAACTGTAGAGAGCCTCATGAAAAGTTATATATTGTTATCAATACACCAATGTGTCATCAACTCATCGCAGCTGTTAAATAATGCTCACACATAATGGAATCGAAATGCAAAGATGGAGGAAAGCCCTGTCATGTGTTCCTAGGGACTGTGACAGATTGAAAAAAATATGGATTGTGTTATAATCTGACGGATCCTAAAGGCAGCAAAATGCCAAAGCTCAATACTGAAAGTGATGCGGATATTCCAGGCAGCTACGATGGCAGGTAGGACTGCCAAATACAGCAGATCTTGATGTGTGCGAGTAGTCTGAGGAGCCATGCAGCACCATAATTACGATGACCTGCAGGACAGCAGCATAAAGCTGCAAGATACAACAAAATAGAGGCTGATATGAGTGACTGGCAGCTGTATGGCAAGGCAGTAGTGTGAAAGACAGGCGTGGACACTGCTGAGGCTGTCCTCAGCAGACGGCAATGGCAGCACAGCCTGTCACGCATTGTGACTGTTGGAGTTCCCATTTGTGTCTCTTTCTCTTCTTGCTCTTGCTCTCCACCATAGCTCACTTCCAAGCAAGCTTCGATCCTTCTCACCTTTCAATTTGCTATGCCAATTGTTCTAAGGTATAACCATCTATTAGAAGAGTAAAACAAGTAGCGGAATAATGAAGACACAAGATTGAAGAAAAAGACAATGTGGAATATATAATTGCGAAAGGAATCCACAATGAGGACGAAGACTATAATCCTGAATGCGAGCTCACACTCCAAAAGCTCCCTCTCTCCATAGTAAGAATGACCATGGCCACACTTCCTCCTTTTATACACAGTTTAAGGAGTTATCCTACCATAACGTTGGTTGGTCAATAACCAAATAAATAATAAAGAGGATGCCCACAAATGAGAGTGTGGAGCCTAGGAACCTGTGATATGACCACTTCTAACACCCTCTTTCATAGCATAGGGGAAAAAACAAATAACAAAAACACCTAGGATTTGTGAAATGTCTAGCTAGGACCCAACTTGCACATGAGACATCACATAAGCTATATCCCTGAATATATAGGTAATGGACACCTAGCCATAGAGTCAAATGCGCTCACCCCTAATCTTGGGAGCTAACAACACATTGAGTCACAACTTTGTCCCAAGGGTTGGCAGCGCATTTCACCAACCCATACCATCCCAGTGCATGGACATGTCCGCCCATGGGCTAGGAGTCTAAGAGTGGTAATCAGACAGTAATTTGCACAATAGGGCCTTGAGTCCTATAAATAGGATGAGGCTTCCCTAACCTTGAAGCACTCTTAGTGCATGTAGACTAAGTGACTTCATAACCACCATGACCATGGTTGTCAGGTACCAAAGGTACCAAATCGTATAGTACGATAAAATACAGTACTAAATGGCACCTTATGATTTTATAAGGCACGGTACGATATTAGTACGGAAAAATAAATTAACTTAATTTAAAAAAAGCTATAAATGATAAGACACATATTTAAAGTGAAAATAGGCCATAGCAATGCCATTACAAAATAAGATCAATGATCATACATTTCACTTCTTTCACCATCCCTTTCATTGCCCTCACACCCCTTTAGGAGGACATTGCGGTTCGTGGCTCGTAGCTGCCTTCACCATTCATCTTTTGTTTTAGGCGCCCTGTTTTAGCATCAGGCCTTGCATTTGGAGCATCTTCTACCTAGCATCCCCTCTCCTTCAGGCTCCACCTTCACCTACGTTTTTCAGTGTGGAGATCTTCTCCTTGCCTTGTGTCATTGTCTCCAGGTTGCCACGATAGTCTCCATCACCAAGCATTAGTGATTTCATAACTCGTTTATCACTAGTCTCCATCACCAAGCATTAGTGATTTCATAACTCGTTTATCACAGGTGATGCTGGGACCTACATTTTTGTAGCATGGCTCCTCCATCACCTGATGTCACTCGTTTATCATAGGGACTGTTGGCACTTTCATTTTTGCAGCTTGGCTTCTCCTCCATCAGTTTGTGTCACTCGTCTGTCACATGGGGGCTGCTGGGATTTTTGCGTTTTGGCAGTCTAGCTCATCCTCCATTATCTGGTATTATCATTATTCACTCGGCATCATCATTTGGGCTATCTCCTTGCATTTGACAACTCCAACGCTCTAGGATTTGCGTTTTCTTGCCCAAGTCACTCCCGGGCATGAGAGGATTGTGTTTCGATCCCTCAATAGCTAGTGATCATCTTTGACATTCCCGAGAGCATCGGAGGACTGCAGTTCACTCCCTCGATAGCTATTCTTCACCTTCCAGTGATTACTTCGATAGCCCCTATGTAGAGGATTGCGTTTCGCTTCCTTCATTGTGTAGATTTCACATAGGTAATGCCGCATGATTCAGACAGGATAGTGCAATTATCTTTTGAGCTTCAGCTCCATTGTATCAGCTTTTCTTCTCATAGTATGATTTATTGTATCATCATTGTGTTCTTCTTGTGTTTCTTAGTTTCTCTTCTCTCTTAGTGTTTGGCGTACACAGTCTGTGTTACTCTCCACAAACACTACTGCCTCTCTGCATTGTCACTTATTTTGACATTGTATGAAAGCTTATCTGTTATTTTTGACATGGTATCAGACGGAAAGAGCTCAAAAAGCTAAAGATTGTGTTCATCATAGATGGCAAAGACATGTTGCGGGTTCGGCATCATCTAATGATTTCCCCCGTCATTTTTGTTGCATCCCCAGGAGACAGAGATACCCTTCTCTTCCTCTCCCACCCACACACCCTTTTATAAGTTGGCACTCTGGTGCTATGACTTCTCCCTTGGCAAATGGACAAATGATTGGGTGCTCCTCTTTCGGCATCACTGGAACCCTCACTGATGCTCACTGACATTGGACCTTTGCTCCCTAACTTGCCAGAGCATATGGGTCTATCCCCAGGCACTCGATATGCTACCTCTCCCTTCTAGGCCACATAGTTTATTTTGCACCGCCTTTTAGATTTTTATGCTCTGGGCAATAAGACGCATCCGATGTGCACTGAGCCCATGCAAGCCATAGGAGGATCGAGGATCGACTGGTATCACGGCTTCCTCACGACCATTGCAATGTGCTACAGAGGTTGCTTCTACTTCTTCTAGGGTTTCAAGGATGCCACCTCGACAACCCATAGTTCTGTAGTTTGCTCCCCTGAGAGACAGTGATTGCTGGATAGTGTTCCTTTGATAGTCCACTTCTTCGAGAGACAGTGATTGTTCGACCCCTTCTATTACTTCGACTCTGTAGTCCACTCCAATGAGAGATTGATTATTGCCAACCCATGGCTCTGCCTGAGCCTCATCGTGCCCTACCCTCGACTACTCATGTTCGAAAGGCCACCTCTAGGAGTTCGATACCCGAGATACCTTCTTCAACATGACTGATAGCATTTGATCATCAGATGATTCGGAGTTCATGATCCATGAGTTTTTAGATTTCCTCTCTCATAGGGGGGGATTTAGAGGGTATACTCTCTTTTCCCTTCGAGGGGGCTTCTACTTCTTCGGCCTCAGAGGAGGCCCTTGCATATCCACCTTGTGAGGGCCACCCACTCATCTTGAAGTTTATCACCCTCTATTTACTCTTTTGGGATGGTTGTCTGCGGACAATCATTTCTTCTATTGATACCCAAGATCTTTAGAGACCGCCTAGATAAGGGCCTTGGAGATTCAACTGTGACTTGGTGAGTGACGAGACCTTTGAATTCCTTCCAACATGGAGTTATGGAGCTAGTGGCTTCTCTCCTGAGGTGGAGTTAGGTTTTGCAGTTCTGCAGCTCATCGCGTCTACTATTCCTTACTATAGGTTACCTTTTAGGTGGAAATCTTGGATCTTTGAGATTCTCTTCTTGTTCATCGTATCTCTCTTCGCTTCTCTTTCATCATCCCTTTTTGGGCCTGAGAAGGGGGTATTGAGAAACCACTTCTTTAGTTTACACACATCACTTAGATCCACATTTTGGTCAGTTTTTCAATGGGCGCCCGCACTGTGGTGCGTTACCCTAGATAGCTTATGCCTATAAATAGGCAATCACTTCATTCATTCTTCACCATACCACTACTCTTCAGTCATTCTTCACCCCTCTTTCTCGGTCGTGAGACACTCTTCACTTCTCTCAGCAACCCCTTCTACTACCTCATACCTCTTTAGGAGGACATTGCGGTTCATGGCCCATGGCTGGCTTCACCATTTCTCTTTTTCTTTAGATGCGTTGTTCCAGCATCGGGCCTTGTATTTGGAGCATCTTTCACTTGGTGTCACCATCATCTGCTCGGCGTCAGCACCCTTCTCCTTCAAGCTCCACCTTCACCTGTGTTTTTCAGTGTGGAGATCTTCTCCTTGCTTGCCATCATTGTCTCTGGGTTGACATCAACACTCGATCATCAAGCGTCATTGATTTCATCCCTCATTTATCATGGGGGTTGCTGGGACTTGTGTTTTTCTAGCTTGGCTCCTCCTTCATCGCTTGGCGTCACTCATTTATTATCAGGGCTGTTGGCATAGTTATCTCTGCATGTTGTACGGTACTGATTGTACCGTACAGATCCGTACAAAAAAAGGCCCACTTTTGCTGCCACGTCTATCGTGTTCCATTTGCGCTTTAACTCAGCGTGTTCTTCTTGTGTGGCACTTTTGGGAGGGGGTGTGGGAAGCCATGGATACCTCATTTCACCCCCTTTTCCAACTGCGCCATCAAAAGCCACTAAAAGAAAAGAAAGGCTACCAAAAGTCCTCTCTGGATTCCATCCATCTAGCAGCCCTCTTTGATTGTTTGACCCTTCTCTTATCTACAAAAAATGCTTCTCTCCTCCATGTTTCCACACCAATTTAGCAAGCATTTGTTACTCTCTTCTCCCTCTCTGGGACTTGAATTGATTTGTGATTTGTTATTCTCATCTTCCATCCCCTCTTTCCCGCACCCTATCAAAGCATTTGCCATTCTCATCTCCCATTCCCTCTCACTCACTCATGCTCTTTCAACTTTACCCCAATCCTCGTGCTCCCTCTCTTCTAACTTTCAAGTTTCAAGAGTCAAGACTCAAGCATCTCTCACACACACACACACACACACACACACACACACACACACACGCACGCACGCACGCACGCACGCACGTACACGCACACGCACACGTACACACACTCTCTCTCTCTCCCCCGGGCCTCTCCATCCCTCATCGGTACCATGACTCGTGAAAAGCACAAGGCCTTCAATTTGCAGGTGATCCATGTGGAGAGGGACACAAACAAGTCCAACTCACACCATTGGACATGTAAGGATTGCGGGAAGTGCTATACACGTGGTGCAACTGGGCTTCTCCAACATCTTTCCAAGATGGGGGGCAAGTTGCTCCATGCAAGGAGATCCCTTAAAACATTACAGAGGAGATTCTCGCCAAGATGAGAGGGGGATCTACAAGAGGAGGAGGAAGTGGCTTATCGGCAACAACTCCCATGTCTATTAACGAGGAAGCATCGAATGTGGGTACATCCTCAACCAATGCGGGGGAGGCCTCTACCATTGGTGGTGGGGGCTCCACATCCATATCTGGCTCCAATAAAAGACAAAGAGTGGAGGCTCATGCGACACGAGAGAGACAATCCTCTTTATGTCAAGTTTCTGGTTATGTGTGTGGATTGGTTGCCTTTCTTAAAGAAATGCAAGAACTTGCGAACATTGGAATTGCACGCACAATGATTGAGTGCAATCTTTTATTCAATGTCCTAAAGCAAAAGCAATGGAAGAAGATGGTAAAACCATTTCCAATGTGGGTCCATGTGAAGGATGGACTGATGTCACATACAACGATATGAGGATGAAAAAGATTGATGAAGAGAAGGAGAGGATCGATAGAGCCCTTGATTCTATTCGGGCCACATGGATAAATTATGGTTGCTCCATTCTTATTGATGGATGGAGTGATCGTAGGAAATGGAGCATCATCCACATACTCGTCTCATGTCTAGTCGGCACTTACTTTTTGCGGGCCATAGATACTGGCAAGAAGGGGAGGAAAACGATGGGCGCATTCAGCTACCGCTACATTCAGCAAGCTATCATTGGGGTATACATTGCCTTTGAAATTCGTTTCACTTTCTTTTATTTTGATAAATAATCTATGCATAACTGTGTATCTCCCTATTTTAATTTCTCTTCGATATCTATTTTGATTCTCTCTTTGTCCTTGGGCCCCAACCCCCCATCTCTCTTCATTCTTGAATCTTGAAAGTTGAAACTTGAAAGACTCAATTGTCTCTTTCTCTCTCTAACCTCCAAGTATTGTTAGTATACTTGTAATTTGTAAATTGTGGTTGTAGATGGGCCCCTCGAATGTGGTGCAAGTTGTTACCGACAATGTATCAAATTGTTGGCGCATGGGTCGTTTGCTTGAGATCGAGTTTTCCACGATTGTGTAGACTCCATGTGTAAGTCATTGTTTAGATTTGCTTATGGAGAACATTGGAAAGCTCAAGTGGGTGAAGAGGATGGCCTGCAAAGCTACAACAGTTGTCACATTCTTCACGGTATAGGTAAAGGTGCTTGCAATGTATCGTGAGCATAGCACATTGGAGTTGAAGAAGTCTTCTTCAACTCGCTTTGGTTATATGTGGTTATTGTTGGAGCGTCTTTATGAGCTTTGCTGCAGACTTATGGTTGAAACTTAAGACAACTTAACACAATTAAGACTCAATTTTCAAAACTTAAGGCAACAAAATAAATTAGAATTTATGACTCATGAATAATCTATGATCTAAAGAGCAGTGAATGCTGAAGATTGATATCAAGAACAATGGAACAAGAATCAAGATGTATAATAAGTGAAATCAAGATACAATGATACATGTAACTATGTCATGGGAATAATCTGTCAAAACTTCGAAGTCCAGTGAGGCTATAAGTATCAACATCAATGAACAACTGGCAACTGTAGTCCGGACTTTGGACTCTGCACTACTAAACTGACTCCTGTATATCATGACTCACGAGTCATGACTCATGACTCTTCAGGACTCTTGAGGATCTGTGCACCATCTCCTCGTCCGATTCCGAGGACCCTGATCGAGAAGTTGATGAAGCAGTCTTAGTCTCAGCTTCAAATTCTAGCCCTGACTCTGCCTGTGATGTATAACCACGTGTGACTCTCACTCTAACCCTCCTCCGTGCACGAGTCTCATGCAACATCAGTGCCGATAGCTCCTTATAGAGCATGGAGTAGATATCCCGCTCGTCCTGTGGTATTTGCGGGATGTCAGGCACCTTCTCTATATTAATCTTGTCAACATTTACTTGTAAAGGTGAACGAGACAAAGATATATTGTAACCCTTCTCTGTGCACGAGTCTCATGCAGCACTGGTGCCGATAGCTCTTAATACAGCATGGAGTAGATATCGCGCCCCTCTTGTGATATCTGTGGGATGCCGTGCACATTCTCTATATGAATCTTGTCAACATTTATCTATAAAGGTGAACGAACAAAGATATGTCATATGAGAGAAGATTCAATATGTTCAATATTCATACATATCACAATTTACAATCCAACTTCCAAGCAAATTAGCAATGTCAAGTGTCAAGGACTCAAGGTTAAAAAGTTAATTATACATAATACTAATAATTACCAATTTATCTGTGAAGGCTCAGGGGATAGAGCAGTCCTCTCAAGAAGCTGGAGATTGCAATGGCAAAACACTAAACTCTCCAGCTTGGCAGTTGTGAGCTTGTTTCTCTTTTTGGTGTGGAATAGGGCCCATGTGCTCCAGTTGCTCTCAGCAGTCTCTGAACTACAATCTTGCGAGAGGACCCGAATGGCAATGCATTTCTATTCAAATTTAAAAGATTGAGATTGAGTAATTGGCAATTGCTAATATGCAAGCCGCAAAATCAACATTTGAGTGGGAAATAGATTATAGAACTTGTTACATAGGTTGCATAATGCATTAGATAATCAAGATTCAAAATATAAAAGTCACCAGTCACATATCAAAGTAGGAGCACAATTGCCGTATTTCTCTCACCAAGAGATAGATTGAAGCTGTCTCTCTCGAAGCCTAGCAAAATGAAGAGAATGATTGCGAAATGCGAGCAAATCATCCTCTACTCTCCTCATCATATCTATATCATCCCCTGTGAGGCACCTCATGTACTTCATGAAGCCCTTCTCTAAATCCTCACTAGGATACTGCCTCTCACTACGCCAAAGGGGATGCAAGATATGTGTGACAACATGGATCGGTTTTTGGAACCAATCCCATTGTGCATTCCACATTGGACGAATCTCATCAACCCTTTAGAGCAAAGGATGATGGATCATAGATAAAATAAGTTAAAAACTTGGAAGTTAGAATAATGATTAATCATCAAGGAGTCGTTAATACCAAATAATTACATGTGTAAAAGTTAAACAAAAACTTGGGCAAAAAACTGTTGTGAAGCAAGGTCTCGCCAATTTTATCCATATACTCAGATAGAAGCTCCAAACTGCTCCCCTTTATATCAGTAATGTGCAATACAGTGTAAATAGGAGTGAGACTTTTTACCAATGCCTCTGCCTCAACCCACCAACTCTCATTTAAAATATTGCGCCTAAAAGCAAGAGCCTTTGGAGACTCTCTCTCACTCCATATGAGCCATTCCTGGCATGGAATGGTCCGTATAAAATTTGGACGGACATGTACCAACCTCTCCAATACAATAAACATATTATCAAATCTAGTACTAGAGACCTTCAATAGCTCAAGGGTACTATTGGCTCGAAATGTGCTTGTGATGGATGGCCTCTTTTTCACAAATCTTACCATGCTTGTTGCCATCTTGAAAATGTCATCCACCCAAGATATTTGCCCAACATGTTTAATAAGCACGTTAAGGCAATGGGATGCACATGGAGTCCATACTATGCTAGGAAACTCCTCTTTAAGCATACATCCCATAGACACACAATTGCTTCAATTATCTGTCACCACCTACACCACATTTTGGACTCCTACATCCATGATGACTTGTCACATGTGCTCCCAAATGAAAGCTCCTGTGATGGTAAGACCTGACGCAGAGGCATCGATGGCCTTAATGAACATGGTGCCTTTACACAAAGACACCAAAACATTGTACACATTTCTTCGGCGCATATCTGACCATCCATCGCATAATATTGTGTATCCATATTTCATCCATGTCTCCTTCAAGGGCTCCAATTAAGGCTCTATGGATGCTTTCTCCTTTCGAAGCTCCCGTGTGCGTAATGCATCTGTGGATGGACCTTCCCACTCACACCCTATGCGGCTTACTGCCCTGATTGTCTTTTTCCTTTGATGTGAAAGGGATAGCACACCAAATAAATAAGCGTGTGAGTTTCCTAGTTGCCTCCACAATTGCCTGCCTCTGAAGTCCTACATGGATACTTGCACCATGCAAGGAGCCCTTTTGTCCACCACCACTAGAAGATGGCAACGAGGTCCTTTTTGCACTTGGATCCGATACGGATATAGATGCACTTCTTTTTGATGGGCCACTGGCACCTCCAATTTGGCTAGCGCCACTAGGTCCACTAGCCTCTCCTTGCCCCATATGTGCTTCATTAGCCCGATGTGGTGTTGGATGAGAGGATTCATCTTCTTCTAACTCAATACCCATACGCTTTCGGCACCAAAGATGGAGACTTACTGCAACTTCTACCGGCACATTTGTGCAAGGCCTGATGTCTTTGTTGGGAATGCATTCCAAGTTGTCTTTCACGTGCATTACGTTTGATTTCTCCAATCCACAATAGTTGCACCGCCACTTCTTTGATCCGCCGGAGCCCTCGTATCCCTTGATTGGAGGAGGAGGAGGTAGTAATGGATTATGGGAAGAAAAACAAGAACAAGAACAAGAAGAAGAAGAGGAAAAGGAAGAGAAAGAAGAAGAAGAGGAGGCGGCGACGGCGGGAGCTGGAGACCGGAGCGTGCCGCGGGAGTTGTGAGTCGGGAGTTGGAGTGAACGCATTGACTAGGACCCAAATCACAACTGTGTTGAGTGGACATGAAACAAGTATATTGATGATGCCCCCATTTTCTATGGTCTCTTCATCCGTTGGTGAGAATGGAGCAACCGTATTTTATTCATGCAGCCCGAATAGGATCAAGGGGCTCTACCTCAAACAGATGGCCAAACTGAGAGGCTGAACCAAGGCATTGAAGATTACATCTGTAGTTATGTTCGGGCAAGTCAGAAAGATTGGGCACAGTATCTCGACATCCTAGAGTTTCACTATAATGCCATTGAGCGCCACCTTACATAGCTCAACTGGTTTCACACCCTTCGAGTTGGCAGCAGGAAAAGAAGTTATCACACCCCTAGCCCTGGCAGCAAGTAAGCAGTATGTGGAGGATCCCGATGTTGAAGAATTCCTGCTAAAATGGAAACAGCAGATGTTGGTGGCCCAAGAAAGCCTCCGGAACAACAAGCTTCTCATCGCAAAGAGATATAATGTCAAAAGGAAAAAGCATGTGGAATTCTTTCCCGACGATTTGGTGCTGGTCAGCTCCAAGAACATTGATTTACCCAAAAAACTCACTCCCAAATTCACATTGAATGTAAGATTGCACTCAATCACCATGCATGCAATCTTGATGTCCGATTGTCATTGCCTTTCTCTAAGAAAGCCAACTGATCCAAGCATACAACTGGGAGCTTGAGAGAGAGAGGATTGTCTCTCTGGTGCTACATGAGCCTCAATCTTTGCCTTTGCCAATGCCAGAGCCAGGAGTGGATGTGGAGTTGGTACCATCAATGGTGGAGGCCTCACCCGAACTCGAAGATATGCCTACATTTCAGGCTTCCTCACGTGTAGACATAGGTGTGGGTGCTGTTGCCTATGCGCCACTTGCTTCTCCGATGCTTCTTGCGTGTCATGATGCCGAGGTGTTGAGGCGAGGCCCGATGGAGAGGAGAGAGTCGAGACTCTCACTCCGATGATGGCACTCGAAGAGGGAGGGGAGGGGAGGAAGAGGAGAGAGTGAGAGCTTTAAAGGCTTGAAGAGGGATGGGGTGGGGAGATGATGCTTGAAGAGGGAGGGGATGGGGGGAACTTTGAAGAAAAATGAAGAGGGAGGGAATGGGGAGAAGAGGAGAGGGAAAGAGGAGATGATGCTTGAAGAGGGAGGGGATGGGAGGTTGATGCTTGGAGACAAGAGGGAGAGGATGCGCCTTGAGGAGAGTGAGACTTAAGAGAGAGTGCAAATGAGCCGTAAGTCCAATACCCATCCCTTTTTGCCAAACCCTCCTCCACGAAAATGCACCTAAATTGTTATGGATAGCCTATTATTGTTCGTAGGATGGGTGGCCAAAATGTGCTTGAAATCACGTATGAGTTCGTACGAGTACATATGGTAAGATCCATACCGTACAGATCCATCCGTACGACATATAGAGGCAACCATCACTATGACTAGTGCTACTATTGTCCATTTGGATATCCAAGGATGTTACACTTCCCCCCTTACGAATGATTGCTGTCCTCAACAATATCCTTAGGATCGAAGTGGAGAAAATGACTCTTCAATGAATGTACCTACTCTAAAGTAGCTTTGCTTCCAGGAGGTTCTTCTAGTTGACCAAATAGTCGAGATAAATGGTCTGATGGAATCACTGAGTCCCATGGTCAAGAACCAATTTGGGTTAAAGTGGAAAATAACAAGTAGTGTTCTCGAGCTATGGGACTTCCTCAATAGGAACAATCAGTTCACCTTGCTCTAGTCGTTCTTTCAAATGACTCACATGAAACATTGGATGAAGTCGGATCTTTGGAAGTAAATCAAGCTCGTAGGACGTGGTACTGATCTTCTTGGAAATCTTGGAAGGACCAAAAAACCTTGAAGATGACCATAGCACTTGCCATTAGATATTGAATCGGAGTCTTTTGGAACTCCAAGGTATACTTACATGCCCTCCTTGAACTCTCGGGGAATACAATGCTGGTTAGCGTAAAACATAGCTGTTTTAATACTTTTCCTCGCAATCATCAACATCTCTCCTCTCTTTTTGACACCTTATTCTCTTACCTTGACACCACATAATCCATGTTAAGTCTAATATTAAAGAACATTATCATTAAGATGAAGATTAATATCAATATAAAAAAATGTAACACCAACAATAATATTTAATGCTAATATAACATAACATCAAAATGTGCTATTAACATTAAATTTAATGGCAACATTAACATTAAATATGAATGTTAAAATTGATTGTTGATTCCGTTTTGAGTACAAGGTTTCAGCTACCAATGATGGTTTATCATGGCCTTGGAGTGGCAGATCCAAGGCTTAATCGTCAATATCACAGAAAAAACTTGCGCATAACATATCCTCAATACAAATCTCGAACATGAGTATCAGACAATATATTTACCTTGTTGTATCCATAACCTACAACATGTGCTTCCTTGTGTGCTCCCCCTCTTGCTCGCAATGCCCTATATCACTCTAAATGAGGTAAAAGCATACTTGTTAGGCACAAACCATCATGGTTGCCTAAGCAAAGAGTGGCTTTGTATCATCATCGAATCTTGCGCCAGAAAGATGTCCACCTAGGATCCAACCTTCACACAGAACGTGTCAGAAACTATATCCACAAACATATGGGTAATGGACCTTACACTCACCTTTCGGTCATAGATGCAAAGAGACTCACCTATGAGCTTGGGAGCTAGTAGCACATTGGGTCACAACCTTGTTCCTATGGCCAGCGTCCCATGGCACCAACCCACACTATACCTGTGTATGGATGGATTGGCCTAAGGGCCATGAGTCTAAGAGTGGTGATTACACAATAATGTGCACAATAGGGCCTTAGTCCTATAAATGGGACTTGATTGCCCTAACCCTTAAGTGCCCTTAGTGCATTCATACTAAGTCACTTGATGACCATTGTGGCCAATACAACTAGCACCCATCAGGATTTCCAAGGATGTGACAATGCACCATGAATACTCTAGTAGTGTGCACACTGTTGGATGCACATCAATAAAAAAACACCCTAAAGAAATCGTCCAAATGCCATAACCCCTGTTTAAAAGCAAAGTAGTCAAGCTAGCTACCTTGCATCTCCCTTAGTCACACAAGCTTCATGGACAGCTCATGTGGCATTAGGATTTCTCCACTAGAGCATATGTATGCCCTTGGGGTCCACTAATGTGAGACCACATGAACACATCATGTCGCAGTTCCCATCATGAACTTTTTGTTGGACACACTAGTTCAAGGTTTGGATTGCTAGAACATGTGAACTTGATGACACACATCAAATCCACCAACAATGAAAGAGCATCAACATGTCCTTTCTCCACCCTTGCACTTGCCCCATCTAGCTAGGAGCATGTGAGGGTGTGTAATATGATTAGATCTGAGAAGAATTGTTCACTTGAGCCATCAGTAGGCTAGAAGCAAACCAAGATGATGTAGACGGAAAGCCCATCTCGTGCTCTACCTAGACGATTGTGATATCCACCATATGGAGCAATGGTATGTCTTCCGCATCTTTCTTCTTCAAATGTGACACTAGTACACACCATTCCTTCTCTTCACCTTCAGGTGCATGCCTACTACTTTGTCACATCGTGATGGAAACATAGACTTTTCCAAAGACTGAAGCAATTCAACACCCTCTTTGAAATTCAGTAGTGAGCATTGTAATGCTTAACCACAGCTTCATGAGATATGTTAGAACAAGGAATCTCAAGGTTGCAAGGGTACAGATAGGACCATAATGATGTGAATGAGAAAGTAAAAGTATTTGCATGTTATGTTGGCTTGGAGAGGGTAGCAAAGGGAGTGTGATCAGCCCTCAAAAGTTACGAGTGATGAAAAACACACACAAGCTTGAAAGGAATGTAACAATCAACAAAGCATAATGGACCATGCACAGGAGGAACGGTCAAGCACTCCATGTGAATAAGCTTGCAATTAGAAGTCAAATGGTGATTATGTGTTGCAAACATAGAGACATTGACAACCCTAATGCCAAACAAATGTAGACAACAACATTGACAAATGCACACAGCAATGAGGTGCAAGTTAGCACACGTTATAGCCTCATAGCAACTTGTTAGACACAAGTAGGTTGACTACTAGAGTCAAAGCCGTTTGCCAAAAGTGGATGATACCACCAATTGCGCAGCTTGCTGCAAGTCAATCAGCATTATAGGCAATAGACAAGGAATGTCAATACATGGCACATCATCGGTAATTCCGAAATGACGTGTGAAGGTAGGCTGCCTACATCATGCTACCCACCAACAACGTTGAAGTTGACAACTGTGAGCAACTAGACGAGTCTTGAGACCCCAAAGTGTCATATCAATAGAAGTCAATAGGAACATCATGAAACATAGAACACGGAGAGTCAACCTACCATCTGCTAGCTTGTGAGTGTCAACAAATGATGCCAACGACAGTGGAGTGTTGTAGACTATCAACAACACATTATCAATCAATATCTCCATCAACAAACTTGATGTTTGATACCATGTTAGAAGAGCAAAATAAGTAGTGGAATAATGAAAGACACAAGATGAAAGAAAGAGATAATGCACAAGATGTAACGAGAAAGGAATCCACTTTGAGAATCAAGAGTACTATGGTTGAGCGCCAATTGATGCACTTTGCAATACCAAGAATTTGCCAAGTACTTGAATGAATTACCATGGCCACACTCCCTACTTTTATAGAGAAAAATAGAGGAGTTGTCCTACCATAGAGTAGGTTGGCCAATAACCAAATAAATAAGAAAGAGGCCGCCCAAAAATGAGGGCGTCAGAGCTTATGAACCTACAATATGACCACTTCTAACACCATCCTACCTTGGTTGGACCTTGTAAAGTATTTAATGAAGCACACATATTGGCTTTCATCTTGATGTTATGAAAGCTTGCACTTTCATCATGCATTATGCCATCTCCATAAGAGTTCTGTGTTACCTCTCATAAATTCCATTTTGTTGTTGAGTGTAAGACATTGTACCTTGAGGCTTGATGTCTCTTCTAAGCCATAAATGCATAGCTCCTTCAACATATATTAAAATGAAACCCCCCCACCCCCCCCTTGCGCAAAAAGAAAAAAAGGGTCTGTGTGTAATGTACTAAGAGGGCAACTAGTGTCATTCTCAACCATGGGTAGAACTACTTAAAGCATATGGATATCTTTAACTTTTGTTTCAGAAGGTAAAGCCATTTAGATCTATTGCAATCATGAATGAATGGCAAGAAGTATGCAAATCACCAATAAAAATGTCTTGATAGGACAACAATATTACTCTTGTAGTATATTGGTTACCCTAAGTGAATCATCTAGGTAAAATGCAACATGACGTGTTTTACTAAGAACATAGTCCTAGTGCACACTTTTTCTTGGGGTTTGTAGATGTTCTACATAAGAAGGGAATGAAGGAAATGTAACTCAAGTGCCAAGATGTGCATGCCCTTGAATCGCATCATATATAGGACTGGTAGTAACAACACGTACTTAGTGTGTAACTTTCTCGTAGACATTCATTGAGTCAGGTGTATAATAAAAGGTTCTCGGTGTAACAATAATCTCACTATCAGCGCTATTAACTATATATCTATCATCCACAAAGCTAGCTTTTATAAATGCAAAAATTGGAAATAAGTTCCATAAAGCACCAATTATGGTGTAATGTACCATTGCTTTTGGTATAAGCTACGTGTTACCAAAACCTTTAATAAGATATGGGGTGAATAGGCTTGCAGTCTTGCATGTGAAAATCTACAATAAAAATATCTAACTTCTGTTTCAGAGGGTAAAGCCATTTAGATCTATTGCAATCATGAATGAATGGCAAGAAGTATGAAAATCACCAATAAAAATGTCATGATAGGACAACAATATTACTCTTGTAGTATATTGGTTACCCTAAGTGACCCATCTAGGTAAAATGCAATATGACGTGTTTTACTAAGAACATAGTCCTAGTGCACACTTTTTCTTGGGGTTTGTAGATGTTCTACATAAGAAGGGAATGAAGGAAATGCAACTCAAGTACCAAGATGTGCATGCCCTTGAATCGCATCATATATAGGACTGGTAGTAACAACACGTACTTAGTGTGTAACTTTCTCGTAGACATTCATTGAGTCAGCTGCATAATAAAAGGTTCTCGGTGTGACAATAATCTCACTATCACCACTATTAACCATATATCTATCATCCAAAAAGCTAGCTTTTATAAATGCAAAAATTGGAAATAAGTTCCATAAAGCACCAATTATGGTGTCATGTACCACTGCTTTTGGTGTAAGCTACATGTTACCAAAACCTTGAATAAGATATGGGGTGAATAGACTTGCAGTCTTGCATGTGAAAATGCTCAAGGAGCTGCCTAATGTACTTAGATTGTCACAAAAGAATGCTCCCCTCAACTATAGTAAGCTGTATGCCAAGGTAGTAGTGCAAGTGGCCAAGATTTGTCACATCAAAAGCATGCTGGAATTCAGCCTTTAAGGCTGCAATCTGTGTTTCATGAGTTATTCTCAACAACATATCATGCATATAAAGAATGAGAATCAAGAGATTATCCCCATCTTTGCGGACATAAAGTGTGCTCTCAATAAGTGAATCATTGAAGCCAAGAGCCAAATATGCATGTTTCTTTTTGTACCATGCCCTAGGTACTTGTTTCAAACCATAGAGGACCTTACGTAACCGATACACTTTGCCCTCTGAGCCTTTTTGAACAAAGCCAAGAGGTTGTGTGACATAAGCCTCCTCGTGAAGATCACAATTTAGAAAAGTAGTCTTCACATCTAATTGATACACTTGCCAATCAAAATGGGCAGCCAAAGCAATCACACTGCGAATTTTGGTCATACGTGAAGTGGGTGCAAATGTATCGTCGTAGTCAATCCCATGTTGTCGGGAAAACCCTTTGGCAACAAGACATGCCTTGTAGTGATCAATACTACCATTAGATATGCGTTTGAATTTGTAACCCACTTTGCGCTTATAGCACGCTTGCCAACAGGTCACATAACTCCCATGTGCCGTTTTTATGAAGAGTATCCAATTCTGATTGCATAGTTGCCATCCAATGCTGATCCTATAAAGCATCATGTAAAGAGATAGGTTCCATCGCATGTAGTAACTGTGAATGCTTGCACAACCAAGCTACCTTGTGCATGGTGAGTGGTTGCTCTAGTTCTATTGGGAAGTAAAACAGACTGTTTTCTAGCTTGTACTATGTTGAAAAGCCATCTAGGGATTGTTTTAGCTCCTGAACAACAGCCTTGTGATCGACCAGTTCATCATCAGCAATGCCATTAATCAATGGGATGAAAATAAGGCTGTTGTTGCATGTGTTGGCTACTGATTGGGGTGCTGTAAACCCTCAATAGATTGTTGAAATTCACCAAAATCAAGTGCACTTTGTTGAAACAATGGTAACAAACTATCAAACATATCCATAGGTCGCACATTGGGATGATCTTGCAGTCCATGAAGGGCTGGCCAGCATTTTTGGTGAATACCAAATCTCTCTTAACAAAAATCTTGTTCATGGAGGGTTGGTACAAGCGGCACCCTTCACTTTCTGCACTGTAACCAATAAAAATGCATTTGACAGCCTTGTCTTGCAATTAATGTTTTTGTGGCTATAGCACCAAAGCATATGCCAAACAACCAAAGATATGAATGTGTGACACCATTGGTTTTCAACCATTCCAAGTGTCGTAAGTTGTACATTCTACAAATGCTTTAGTGGGTCTACGATTCAACACATATACTGCACTCATAATAGCATCAAGTCAAAACTTTGTGGGTAGCTTATTGTGTGAAAGTATACAACTTGTCATTTCCATCAAAGTGCGATTCTTTCTTTCAGCCACACCATTTTGCTGAGATGTGTAAGGCATAATATATTGATGTATAATGCCCCTTTTAGCCAAAAAGGAGTTAAACTCTTATGACATCAATTTATACGGTGTGTAGTTAGCTTGCATCCACTTCCATTTTGAACCAAGGCAAAGAAGTTTTTAAAGCTTGCAAACACTTTTGATTTGTGCCTCAAAGCATATGTCCAACAATGACGAGTCATGTCATCAATGAAGGTAACAAAGTGTAAGTATTCTTTGATGGATTTGACTCCCATGGGTTCATAAATATTACTATGCATAAGCTGTAATTTTTGATTAGCAAGCATAGATTCACCTTTGGGAAATGAAGCGGATACATTTTACCAAGTACACAACTCTCACATACATTATAAGTAGGTGTTTTCAATTGAGGGAGATCAAGCACCATATTTTTGCTTCTCAAGCAAAGAAAGTTGCTATAGTTAAGATGACGAAATCGAGCATGGTGTAACTCATTGTCATCCATAATGGTGGCATTAACTTGTAATGCATCCTGTGATACTCTCCACTCATATAAATCAAGTTGATAGAGGCCATTGTACAATGTACTGGTGACAATGAGGGCATGCCCATCACTAAAGTAATAGATGCTTCATCAATCCACGTGGAATTTAATCATAATACCAGCACATGCAATGGCTAAAACTAAAATCAAATTTTTCTTTATGTCAAGCACATACAAGACCTTTTCAAGCATGATAGTTTTCCTATCCATTGCAATAATGGGAATTTTTCCAATGCCTTGAAATGCATACAAAGCATTATTTGCATATACAACTGACCCCCTTGCACCCCCCCCACCCCCCCTTGTACACGCGTATCATACAAACAAGTCACGAAAGGATGTTATGTGCTTGGCAGCAACGCTGTCAAAATACCATATGTTCTTCTTTTCAGCCACTCATAAGCCATATTCATGTGAAGAAGGTTCATATGAACAATGTAGAACAAAATGATAAGATTGACCAATGTCCAAACTTGCTAAATGTGTTGTTGCATCCTTTGCACTTACTATACTCATGTCCGATTGTTTTCTCTTTTCACTTGCCATCCTTTTTTTTTCATTCTTCAACCCTACTATCAATGCATAAGAAAGGCAACCAATGACACGTAAGTGAGCAATAGATGTCTTTTGCCATGCCAAGCCTCATATGAAGTGAGATTGCAATACTTTGGTGAGCATTTGTTTAGTATATAGACTGCACACATGATAACTTCAAACCAGAAACCGTGGCCCTGAACATAATTTTGCTAACTTCTTTAACAAGATAAGAGAACTTATGGGTACCTATGATAGTACTACTCTCAGGGGCATTGAAGAGAAGTGAAAAATTGTGTTGCGAGGTAACATGCTTAGTTGTATCATTGTCAAAGTACCACATATCTGAATCCACAACAGACACGCAAGAATCATGTAAAAAATTGTCATAACTACACTGCACACTAAATGCCCACCCTTTATCTTGCACAACACTGCAAATTTTGAATTAGAAAAGTAAGCATTTGCAACAGCTATACTAGTCTCGTTTTTTTAAGTCTCTTTTCTAGCTAGTTTAGGATAGTCCTTAATGGCATGAATTTCTATCTTACAATACTTGCAATAGCTTTTACTATTATCTTTCTTCTCATCCTTACCAGCCTTCTTTGTCTAAACAATAACTGTAGTTTTTTGCTTACTAGCAAGAAATATAGCTTTTTCTTTACATTTGTCTATTCACAAAAGCTTGATTGCAACATGCATAATGGTCATGTTTTGACGAGATTGTCCTTCTTGTATCAGCAAATAAGACTTAGGAAGTCCATTATTAACAATCTACACAAGTGAATTGTCTAATGGGGGAGAATTGCGAGCATATTAGAGAACTATCACCTTTTGGTGAAGTTGATAGAGGGCACCTTCACTGTTCTATATAGTACAGATCCATTAATCCAGCCTCTATTACTGTCCCTGCCTCCTTACATCTCTTCTCCTGAATGTTATGCCAAGAGGAAGAAGCGTGCCTTCTTCAAAAGGAAGATTGAATATTTGGGATTCATAGTGTCTGCCAAAGGTATATCAGTAGATCTTGCCAAGGTCAAGGATGTTCAAGATTGCCCACCCCCAACCACTGTCAAGGAAGTGAGAAGTTTTCTATAGGTCTAACTAGATGGTATAGGATATTCATAAAAAACTATGCCCAAATTACAACACCTCTTACAAACTTACTTAAAAAGCAAGTTGCTATTATCTAGATGCCAGTTGAACAATCTAGCTTTGAGCAATTAAAGCATAGTTTGATAACTGCTCCTATCTTAAGGCTACCTGATTTAAGCAAGGAATTTGAGGTTGTCACAAATCCCAGCTATCTTGTATTGGGATGCATCTTGGCTCTTGGATCAATGCAAGCAAAAAAGTAAAGCCATCATGTTTCTGCATCTCTACTTCTTCTATCCTCTACCATTTCTATTTTAGGGCTTGATGTACTCTTTGCCTCAGTGGATTTTACTGCTGAGGTGAGTTATATCTGCTTGGGGAAGAAACAAGTGCTGCTTTCAATCATTTCCATATTCTGAATTCTGAATAATCTTTTGTGACATGAGACACTTTGATGAAGCAAGTCTCAACCAAGTGAGGCTTTGAAGCAGACTGAAAAGTGAAAGATGTACTTTTACCTCAATGGACTTCTCTGTTCAGGTGTTTAGATAGAAATTTCTTTGCTTGGGGAAAGGTTAAACTGCTTTGCTTTAATCCTATTCATAAGTGTTCAGGATGCTAAGTGATGATGGGTCACATGCAGGCACTTTGATGAAGCAGAGAAACATCTGACGGAGGCTTTGAAGCACGCTGAAAAAGTCAAAGGTAAAGATATCAGTTTTTCAAGCATCTATTTGCTTCATTATCTAGAAGAAACAAGGGTGTATAATGACCTCCTCATGAAGCCTTTATCCTGTTCAATTGTCTACTATCCATTATTTTGTGCCTATGCACAATGCAGGTGAGAAGCACCCTCAAGTTGGAATGATTTTGTCTTGCATTGGAAACTTATATCATCAGCGAGGTATCACCCAAGGGACCAATGAGGCCTTGCTTTCAGAGGTATGGGCATCCAAGTTCCCCCCATCCCCCATGCACCCGAGAGAAAATGTGAGTCCAATCTTACGAGGTCTCTGAAATAAGCATGGCCAGCATGGGAATTCAAGCTTAATCACGTAAAGCTTTAAAGGTGGCCATTTTACTGTGTTTCAGAGACCTCACAACATCTCAAGGATAGTGATAAAGGGTTGAAAGTATTGAAATGGATTAATAAGGTTAGGAGTTTGATTTTCCAACATGAATGCTTTGATAAGCAATCCATTTGTTCCAACTCCATGGTGCAGAAATGTTAGGATGTCTTGACACATAATGCTTATTAGCACTATAATGATACCAAAAAAGGATAATTATATATACTGAATGGTGTGTCAATGCATATCATCACTGAACTAGATATACAATGCTCTATGAATTACCCGTCTTTCCCTTTTACCTGTTAAGAGTGCATATGATCGTTGTCTGTATATGGGCGGAGGTTTTTTAACTAGAGTGTTGCTGTTCCATAGCCTCAGTGCACCTCACTATCCAAATATACCAATCAATGCTGATGTCATTGCACTCTAATTTGAGTAACCAACCTTATCATGTGACATACCATTGGAAAACTCTTCATGAGGAGACCAACCTATCATGTGACATGATTGGAAAGGTGTTTGGATGGTTGTAGGATGAGAGAGAATACTGTAGAGAGAGATTTTTCAGAGTTTCATCATGAGAAAGGATGAAAAATTGTTGGCCCCTTGCTCAAACAGCCTGGGAAGCTATCACCTATAGATTAGGACCACTAGAAGGGTTGTTGCCCTCTCTTACATGCTGTCACCTACACCAAGAGGGCCTTGGGCTGTTGTCACTTGCACTTGGAGGGCTTCCAAGTGCTGTCATTTGCTGTAGGACTGGTCTGTGCTGGCTGTAAATGGCATCAGCAACATCTTTTTGCTCTCTAACAACCTCCTTTTCTCTCACAATGGTTGGCTTGCAGCGAGAGGATATTGACCTTAGAACCCTCAGTGGTTGCTCTAGGCAGAGAATTAGAGTAGTGGCACACTTTCTCAGATGAGTTTTTATATGACTTTTGGAGGCGGCTACATGACAGCTTCAGGTCCTGGAAGATATCCCTCTTTCTATGGCTTCTAGCCCATAGGAGTTTAGCAATTGGCACTTGGCTTGGATATGGCAGGGATCCAGTAGCATGTGTGCAATGTGGTGAGCCAGAGGAGACACAGAGACATTGCCTATGGGACTGTCCCAGAGCCTAGGAGATTTGGAGGAGAGCTCTTAGGATAGTATTCCATGGTACAGCGGAGTCCAAGGTGGCGACATGGGGAGACTATAGCTTGGGTCGCAGACAAAGGTCCATAGCTTGTGGCTATGAGGACGCTTAGGGGAGCATTTTTTTTCTCATCATTGGACAACATCTGAGCAGGATCCCTACCTGAGACTACTCACAGACACAGTGGACTCAAGAGTAAGGAACATTGTCACAAATGGGAGTTAGTTTTCAATATTATAGCTTGGTACATATGGATTGTGAGATGTAGCCAGGCCATTGATCTTTAGGATATACCCAGCGGGAAGTCTTTATCGACGATTTGGACAGAGATAGTCCACACTCCTCGTGGCAGATGGGAGAGGATGCAGGGCAGCTCTGAGAGGATGAGGAAGAAAAGAGAGGCTTTCCTGCGGATTTGGGATTCAGACACCTTCTTTCATACCACCCCTCAGATGGTTTGGCACTTTAGCCCACTAGATTGGTTGTTCACACAACCATTGTATCTTTGATGTATCTAGTTACTCTTCACAGAGTTCCTTGTACATTGTATGTACCTCAGGGATTTTTCTTCGAGGTGTTATTAATAGAATTCTCTTTTCTTGGAAAAAAAAAGTTCTATGAATCTCCAAAAACGTATTTTTCACTTATATGGGCAAGTTTTGCTAAGTGGGAGCCTTCTAATCCCATTTTCTAGTATTATCTAACTTATTAAAATAGTTTTCAAAATATTGAAAATTAATTCAATAATTATTGTAATGCCCAGAAAAATAATTCCACCAACCAATAATTAAATTGGCTAGGCCAATTTGTCTTTGAAGCATCCTTAAGTAATTACTAGTCTGTAGACTGGCATTAATGAAATAATTAATGCCTAGTCTCTAATATCACCATTGACATTAATGGCCAATAAATTGGTCTAGGTCAAAATCTTACACCGGGTACCACCTAGTATTTGTTAGGCATAACGTATTACAACTTTGGCCTTTGGCATCAATTGATATCATCTCAGGGTCATGCGTCCTACACTATGAAATAATTAACATGCACCTTACATGTACAAGTCACATTTGCTCATTTATTAACTTTTAATCAAATGCTAAGCAAAGTAGTAAAATTTCAGGTTTTGGTGATAGATATCTTGGATGTCATGTGGGAATTGATATTACTCAGAGTGGCAGTTAGCACCCTTGCTCTTGATCATTATACAAAATCTTCGTTATTGGAGCATTATGAGGCTGTTGAGAGTCTTTTAGTAGGGAGAATGGGGGTTGCCAACTAGGTTCCTCTTGCAACTACGTGGTACATCATTGTTTGGTGGGCATTCCCCAAGCCATGCATTGGGCAAGGAAAGTATCTAATCAGGGTTTTTTTAAAATTAGGAGGAGATGGAAACCTAGCTAAGGCAAAGGTAGCTCAGGATGTTATCATCCAACCTAGATTGAAAGGTGTTTCGGGATTATTGATCCGAATATAGCCAAACTAGAGCCCTATTGTTTAAGCTCACAGCTTATTATTATGGGTCTCTTTCCATTAGAGGAGCCTTGGAAGAAGCTACTAATTTGGAGGTTATAGTCCATCAGCCCAACACCTGGAGAACCATGGCAGCATGGCATTCCTTGGATTTTCAAGGCTTCTTGACCTTTAAGGTTCGAATTTTAGTTTTATTTGGCCTTCATCAATTAACAGTGACCATAGCTTAAGAGAAGATGAGGCATCCTTTTCTCTTCACCATTAGTGAGATCATAGTTTGGCCAGACATGTGGATAGAGGATGCCTCTTTCTTGGGTGAGATTCTCCATGCAAATGGGCTTCTCAGTTGAAGAGTGGCTTGCGTTTTAGGAGTTACCACATGAGATCAAGAGGCAAAAACAAGGCCTTAGAGCTGCTCGTGGTAAATATAGTGACAAATGGAGTTGCTCTAGAGGAAAGAGTTGCTATCACTCCCATAGTTATTGAAATGCTCATGTGACTTCATTCATTCTCTCACACTATAGATGGCTGTCTCACTAGTCTTGGAGCATGACGAACAACTCAAAGATGTAGGTACACGTGGATCTAGCTCTTCGAAGGCTTTTACCGTAGGTTTAGGGAGAGGGAAGAAGAATGGGAGCCCTAGGCTAACAAACAAGAGGACAAGAAGGATAATTCCAAGGATTCCAAGGAGAAGTCTAAGTGCCTCGATTGTGGCAAGGGCACTCATCCTGAGTAGAAGTTCTAGCAGAAGTGTCTCCATTTGAAGCCCAAGGAGGAGTCCAAGGATTCGAAAGCCACACCTGCTACCATAGAGTCTATCTTTGTACACTTGTTTGAGGTGAAGGATACGGAACTTCTTCTTCTGAGGAGAAGCCTTGGCTCATTGATAGTGGGGCCTACTCCAATGTGCATGTCATGGTAAAGTGGTAAAGTTATAATCTTATTCGAAATGTTGAAAGTGGTTTTGCAAACTCTAGTATGCATGTGATGGTAAACTTATGTCCAAACGTTGGAATCTTATTCAAATTGAAAAGAACATGTTGATCTTTTCTCTTAAAGAGCACTTTTCACATGGAAGGAACTATCCCAAGAGGCCTTAAAGACAATAAAGAGCAATCTTCATTGTCTTTAAGGCTTTGTGGGATAGTTCTTTCAATGTCATAAAATACCCTATCATTAATGTTGTCAAACTTAGGGAGTCATATGATGTGTGAGTTATAACCTATCATTTTAGTAAAAAATACATTTCTTGGGTTCATTGAGGCAGTTTCGAAATTCGTAGGGCATGACACATTCATCCATTTCTTATGAATTCCTTCAATGACATAAAATACCATTTCATTAACGCTTTCAAATTTAGGGAGTCATATGATGTGTGTGTTATAACCTATCGTTTTAGTTAAAAGTATATTTCCTAGGTTCATTAAGGCAATTTAGAAATTTATAGGGCATGTCACATTCATCCATTTCTTATCAAGGACACCCTTTATGTGCAAAGTTGGACGCACCTTAGAGCAATATAATTCTGTAGGTTTTGTGATAACATGGCTTGATTGTATGAGATTGATGTAATTTTTCTTCTCAGCACTTGATGGACCATTGTATCCTATAATGACATCATATGAGTATGGTTATTCGTCGGTGAGAATGAAGCCACCATATTTTATCCGTGTGACCCAAATAGGATCAAGGGCTCTATCAATCCTCTCGTCCTCTTCATTAATCTTTGTTGTCCTCATGTCGTTGTATGTGACACAGATCCATCCTTCACATGGATCCACATTAGCAATGGCTTTTACTATCTTCTTCCATTTCTCTTGCTTTAAGACATTGAATGCAAGATTGCACTCAATCACCGTGCGTGCAATTTCAATGTCCACAAGTCGTTGCCTTCTCTAAGAAAGGCAACTGATCCAGGCACATGACCGGGAGCTTGAGAGAGAGAGAATTGTCTCTCCGGTGTTGCATGAGCCTTCACTCTTTGTCTTTTACCAGAGCCGGATGCATACGTGGGACCCCCACCACCAATGGTAGAGGCCTCTTCGGCATTGGTTGAAGATATGCTCACATTCGATGCTTTCTCGTCAATAGACATAGGAGGAGTTGTCGATAAGCCACTTCCTCCTCCTCTTGTGGATCCCACTCTCATCCTGGTGAGAAACTCCTCTGCGATGTTTTAGGGGATCTTCTTATGTGGAGCAACTTGCTCCCCCGTCTTGGAAATATGTTGGAGAAGTTGAGTTGCACCACTTGTATAGTGCTTTCCGCAATACGTGCATGTCCAATGGTGGGAGTTGGACTTCTTTGTGTGCCTCTCCACATGGATTGCTTGCAAATTGAAGGCCTTGTGCTTCTCATGAGTCATGGTGCCAATGACGGATGAAGAGGCCCGGGGAGAGAGAGAGAGAGAGAGAGAGAGAGAGAGAGAGAGAGAGAGAGAGGGGAAGAGTGAGATGCTTGAGTTTGGACTCTTGAAACTTGAAAGTTGAAAGAGAGGGAGAGGCTTGAGGGTTGGGTAAGGTTGAAAGAGCAAGAGTGACAGAGAGGGGATGGGAGATGAGAATGGCAAATGCTTTGATAGGGTGTGGGATAGAGGGGATGGGAGATGAGATTAGAGAATGGCAAATGCTTTGACAGAGTGCGGGAAAGAGGGGATAGGAGATGAGAATGACAAATCACAAGTCAATTCAAGATCCAAGAGAGGTAGATGAGAATGGCAAATGTTTCCCAAATTGGTGTGGAAGCATGGAGGAGAGGAGCACCTTTTGTAGATGAGAGAAGGGTCAAACAGTCAAAGAGAGGTCAATAGTCAAAGAGGGCTGCTAGCTGGATGGAATCGAAGGAGGGATTTTCTTTTTTGGGAGGGGGGGTGTATAGCTAGAAAAGGGGGTGAGATGAGGTATCCAAGGTTTTCCATGCCCCAAAAAGTGCCACGTAGGTGGAACCGCCTGATTAAAGTGCAACAGAATGCGAGAGGATGCACAGACGCCGCGGCAAAAGTGGCCCTGTTTTATCGTATGAATTTGTACGGATACGTAAGGACTTTCAAACATGGTCTCTAGCACGATTGGAGAGAAACATGGATGCCCTCTCTCCCCTACACTCTTTGGGCCCTACATTGATGAGATAGAAGACCGTGTGAGCCGATCTCTAGCTGCCTATGCCATGGTGAATCTCCCAATAGATGCTCTGAATATGACCCCTAAGTGGACATAGGAGTCCACAACCTCTACTTGTCCAACTCCTAGAGTGGAGACGGATCTCCTCCTCACTGGGGCTGATATGTGGAAAATGAGGATCTTGGTTTTTCCAGGATTACTATCAATCCATGCTGTGTGCGAAAATAATGAAGCGTATGGAGATGTTGATGTAGACTCAAATACTAGAACAATATCATAAGGATAAAGTATAATAGGGACCATTGTACTTGCTATGCCCACCCCGTCACTTCCTTGTGTGATGGCACATTGGCCATGCCGGAGTGAGAGTGCTACTAGATGCAGTTCCAAGAGTACCCACGGCTGCTCATGGAGGTGGCTGTTCGACACATTGGTCACACTAGCCATAATGTATGGTGCACCCATTTGGACCCTTGGCCTAGCGCGATATCTATGGACACATATTGAGAGATCATAGATCATCATGCTCTGATGGATGATCTATAGCAAGCATTGGTACCACATGAGATAATTGGAGCAAAGTTTGTTGTATCCATCGTGATGTTGAAGGGCCTTTTTTAGATCATTAGCTTCATAGATAAGAGTGTGTGACATGCAATTAGACAAACTACCTAGGAGAGCCTTCGAGGCCTCTAGATAGCTAGCTCAAGTAGGACACGAGACTTCATGGTATGCACAGGTCGGTAGGCTATGGATGAGAGGCCCCCCACTTTTTTGGGTAGGACCTTAATTGCCCCTTTAGACACCTCTCTCACATTGAGAGGAGCTTGATCATGTGATATGACCGTTAATAGCTACTCATAAAACATAGTATTTCTCACCTTGGTAGCCTCTTTCCTTGAAGCCATCATACTACAAGGACCACTTTTTGAGGACTAAAATAGACAGCTTCATTGAGAGACTTAGATACATGGATGTATACATGCCACATGAGATGCTCATAGCCATTCAAAAGCTTAAGATGTCCTTTCATAAGTGCAAGATCGAGAGTGGAAGTGTGTGGGGCCCACTTTCCCAAAACTGAGCAGATTTGCAAACTAGGCCAAGAGGAGGTGGAGAGAGGAGCACTACATCTACAGATGTAGAGCCTAAAGTGCAATTTGAGCTAGATATTCCACACTATTTATGGGGGGCAGCTCCCTCAAACTAGTCCTAGAGTCTCGAGTTTTACATCACTTGGGCTAGTTCCTAGTTGAGATTTAGAGGTTGTGCACATCATTACTATAGGTAGCCACTTTGTAGAGAGGAGGGCTATAGTCATTGCTCACCGGTTTCTTGTAGAGAGGGACCTCACAAAGCACCCACACAAAGAGGGGCAACAGTCCAGAGAGCTCAAGAGATCAAAGCAAGATGATGACCATGGGTGTAGGCCCTAGGGGTATTAGACATAGAAGCTACACTAGAGAGAGATGAGGGAGATCCACCAGCAACAAAAATGGTATCTAATTGAGTTGAGAGTTTAGTCGAGATGCTGCCCCCATACTATTTCATCAAGGATATACAACACACTCTACCCATCAATCTTGATTGTGTGGTGCTAGTTATCAGTGTATTATATTCATATTTGGCCACAAAAACAAACGTGTACTGCTTCATCCTCTTGTTGTATCCCTACATGGGCATTGTCTTGTCTTGTACATTACCTTAGCTTCTTTGCAGAGTATATCATTGTTTTAGCACATCACACCTTGATGTCTAGCTATCATCATTATACATGGTTTTGTCTTGTAGGCTGATTTTGGCCTCAAAAGACGTTAATCGTTCTCTCTTTCTCTCTTGACATTGGAGAGGATGTGATCATAGGTGTAATTTCGAGAGCCCTGCATTAACTATTGGCAATTTGATACTTTGGTCACATCCATACTACTATATGTATTGCAGATATGGGTACTTGGCCTTGACCACCATATTAGATGAAGCTGCGTGTAGGAGATGGATAGAGATCAATGGAGAGGCCATTGATGTCATGATTTCCGTGATTATCAAATATAAGACTTCAGTCCCACGTGAGATTGTTAGAGCTATGTTGGGTGCTCAAATGATACTTCATGTTGGTATGCCCAAATGTCATCCTGGTTTGAGTTAGTTGGATTTAGCATGGATATCAGACCACCCTTTTAGTATCCTCTTGATGCATCATTTCTCACTCTGAGCCGTTCAAAGATTTGTAGGATCATTAGATAGGATCTTATTCAGCTGAGGACATGGCTAAAACCAATATATGGGTTGGGGATGAAGATGGCCTTCTATTGAGGCCATCTTCCTCATACTATTGAGGATGGCGTCATTATCTATCTATGATACATGGATGCCCACTTATCACATGGGATTAGATGTGCTATTGGTCAATTGTGTGCCTTTCCATACCAACTAGAGATCAAGATTGGTAGATATACATCCATACTTGTGAGGATTGTATATGGTAAAGTTGCCAACAAGAGCCAAAGATGGAGGAGCAATGAGTACTACATTGATCCTTGCTCGACTTATTATGAAATCCGGTGGTCCTTCCATTGTTTGTTCAAGGATGGGTTTTGATTGTTCTTAGATTTCATGGATGACACAAATGAGAGATACCTCAATCTCTTTTTTCTAGAGATATGAGAACTGTGAGAGACCATCCTCGAAGATAGAGGGCTTGTACATCAAGGGCCTGCCCAAAAGATAACTCACAAATTTCTTTGGTAGATGTATCTAGGCAGCTTTAGATTATTCTTAGTCTACATTTGAGAGGAGTGCAAAGCATTCCCCCACATAGCCTTAGTGTAACGTGTCCACCTGTTATCTTCAGGACACGTCTTAGCAGTCCATCGGAAAGGATGTCTAGAAAGCTCCGCCCGGCACTCCCAAGGAATGTCACGGGTTTTGCGATCTAGGACTTTTCGCGTCTGCCACGTAGCGGAAGTATTCTGGCCGTTCCCACTTAGGACTGACCTGAATCAGGGTTTTTCCCTAATGGTTATTTCCTAAACGGCAACTAGCGTCGAATCCCAAGCGAACTACTTTACGCAGAAACGCCAGGGTCGAAGCGGATTCATGCTGCACTTGGTTCAAGGAGAATGGGAAACAAGAGGGATGCAAGGCTCGATCTCTTTGCGATGAGGCATAGTCCCATTCCGTTCTCCTAAAACAGCGTAAATCGGGATTATTATAACTTAGACTCTAGGTCAGCACCCTTGCTGTTCGTGTCCTTTGAAAACGATCTTCTTGCTATCCATCGTGATTGAGAAAAGTTCTCAGTCAACTGGGACCACCCATCCGTAGGACGGACCCATGGTCACATCCCTCGTACTTCCCTCAGGTTGTTTTAGTTATCTAATTACCTACCACATTTAGTTGGACATGCATCAAACAGCTTCCTTAATTAGTCCGTTAGGCACCGGTTCATTCACGTAATCATAGCACTTGACATAGAAAAACAATGTCAAACAAGTTCCTTTTCAACAGGTTATTATATTTATCTTTGAAATACATTTATAAAGTCTAGCCCGTAGGCTTATCCATAATCCGCCCGAAGGCTATCCAGCAATCCTCAGGGATTACTAATTCAAGATTCTGCCCGTAGACTAGTATGCAGGCCTCGAGATCCAATCCCGAGTCACGTTGGCCTCTTGTACAGGGCCCGGAAGGCGAGGGATTTACAGCCAGAGCCCTCTCTGGCACCCAAGCGTCCTCCTGCTTCAAGTAGCGCTCAATGGAGAGACCTCTCGTGGCGGGTTCTGTCCACCTTCTCGGCGTGGTTAACAACCCCCTTGGTTAGGGTCAGGTAGGCAGTCGGAGATAATTGAAGCTGCCTCTCCCTTCAGGCCTTCAACTTGAAGCATTAGATATTTTTTCATTCTTTAATTCCTTGAGCAAACAAAGCAAACAGTGCTCTTTAAACTGTACAAGCACAATCATTTCCATTGGTCGTTATTTTTGGCCAACTGCTAAGGAGCGAATTCTTCTTTTCGAATGCATCCAACACTCGATCCGGGATTAATTGCGACTTGGCAAGATCCCCAAGTGTTTGTTTGTTAATCCTATATCCTTGGGTTAGGGCCGTATCCTATTAACCCGACTTAATCAATACCTTAAGTTCAATTAGCAGTATATATGTTATTCCAATTTATTGATTGGTCCTTTGCTTCCAAGCAAATATCTAATCCCCGTATCTTGGTCACTTTACCCAAGAAAGGTACTATATCAGGACGATTATTCATCCTCTTGCAAGATAAACTTGCGTAAGAATCTACCAATCTCATTCCGAGGAATTTGGCCATTTCCTTGTGATCAAATCACAAGATCATGCGACTTTGCAACTTGTTGCCAAGTGCCGCACCTAATCCATGGGACTATTCTACCCATCGAATGGCGTCTTCTAATCACGAAATCATGATTAGTTAGGAAACATGGTTAGGGTGTTTTCATAACAATTCGTTCCTGATTGCACTTAGACCGATATTGTCGGTCCTAAGGTTCCAAATTCAAACCGAGTTTCATCTTTTTAGCGAGCGATCCTTAGAGTAGAAACCCTAGATCGTCTCTCGCAAGTACGTCCTATTGTCCCTACATTCTATGAATGTGGGCAAATCTTTAGGTTTAAGAGTTTCAGTTTTGGCAATAAGAGCGATTAGGTCATGTCCTCAATGTGCTAAACCCTAGTTAGCTCTTTGGGCTATGTTGCATTGAGTTAACCCTTCTTAAACGAGTCCCTTGCGGTCTTTAGGTGTTTAGGTTTAAACTAATTTACTTGTCTATTCTTGAAGATATTTACGATACCATTTTCGTAACCACATGATGTATTGTCTATGTATGAGTAGTTTTACAATCCCTAACTTTCCCGACTAAGATCAAAGCGTAAGTTAAGTTATGGCATAATTCCAATTGATCCTTTTATAACATGCATTCAAGATTCATGCTACTAAGCTTTAGGGTTTTATGCGAACCATGCAGCTTTTGTATCTTCATTTCTAAATGAGATATTCGTATGCTGAATGAGCATTAAACAACCTTTCGTAACTATTTACGTATTTGATTGAGATTTAAGCTAATCGACTAGAGTTTAATCTTTTTCATGCAGCTCAGGAACCATTTCCATGCCTTGCAAATTCCTACGGATTATTACCAACCTTCTTTTAATGAATCATTTCGAAGGAAAGATGCCTAATAATGCGACATGCGATTTATTCTTCCCATGCCTAATCAAAGTGTACAATAATAATTTTGACTTTATAAGATGATCTTTAATTGATCTAAATTCGTTACTTATAATGCATATAACAAATTTCTAAGAATGCATAGACGTCTCATGTCCTTTCATTCGTTCCATTGGAAAAATATAAATGACCAATTTCCTTGATCGTAAGCTATTTCCTTTTAATTTATCCAAAGTATTTCAATCGAAAAAGTGCATCCTAATTTCATAAATGATCCATGCATAATCGAAATATCACGACATTAATATACATTCCGCTTCAAGTCTGAAATACACAGTATTCAAATCTGTAATAAACAAGGCAGCACCTACTCTCTTGAGATTGATGCTTGTATGATAGCTATTTGGATGTATGTTGATGTTGGATGCTTTGAAAACCATGTGGTATTGTCTTGAGGCCATTTTGAGCTAATCTTGGCAAGGATTTGGCTCATTTTGCAAACATATTTGTGGCTGGAAACAGGGTAGCAACTATTTCTTGAGTGAATAATGCTTATGATTCACTTAGGTGATGACTATCTGATGCCCATTTAGTGCTACATGACTTGGAGATGTTATGTCCATGATTAGAGATTATTTTGGGGTGATTAGAGTCATCATTTTGCTTGGTTTTGACAAAGATTTGGCTGCTAGTTGGAGGAGATTGTCAACATTATTGGAGTAAAGCAAGGTTTTTGCCTTTACCCACTCTCTTCAAGCTATATAGATGAGATATTAAATTATATTGATAGATTGGGAGGAGACGGACTTAGCCTTGGAGAAGTACTGATACCTTTACTATTGTATGCAATTGATATTTTGCTTATCTCATACAACCTAGAGGGGCTACAATGCCACCTAGATGCCCTTTCGCCAGAGAGAGATCTCACAATGAGCCTTGGCAAGAATAAGGTTATGGTGCTTAATACCTCCACCTGGGATGATACCAATCTCCAAATTATTTCCACATTGTATTAGACCCTAGTGGCTTTTTAGTATTTTCAGTTATTTGTTGTTTCCTAGCTAGATGTTTCCTTTTAGACGGATAGCTCCTTGAATTTCGGATGTATCTAGGTTTGTCTCATAGGCGGATTTGGCCTTTTGTAGATGTTAATACAACTCTCTCTCTCTCTCTCTCTCTCTCTCTATTGTGGAGGGTCAGCCATCTCTCTATATTGTGGAGGGTCAGCCACCTCTTCCTGACCCACTTGAGCCTTGTCCAGAGACCACCACTTTCTTTATAGAAAGTAGGGCTCGAGAGGCCATTGACAGACTTAGCAGAGGAAAGGCACAAGATCATGATGGACTAGTAGCCGAGCACTTGATCCATGCTAGAGATTTGGTGGTAGGATTCCTAGCTTACATGTTTAACAGAGCCATGTGTGAAGGCCTACCAGAAAGCTGGAGCACGAACACTAATGTGCCTATCCTCAAGTCAGGGGATTCTACTCTACCCAGTAACTACCTGACTATCATGGTTGGGCATACATTGGCTAAGTTATATGCTTCCATCCTTGAGCATGAGTTAAGTAGGTGGGCAGAGAGGTGGGGTCTTAGAGCACCGGGATAGGCTGGCTTTAGGAGAGGCTTCTCCACATTGGATTAGATCCTCACACTCGGAGCGATCATTGAGGAGGGAAGGGCTCATGGCCGATGGACCTACTGCTGCTTTGTGGACTTCGGCAAAGCCTTTGACACAGTACCGAGAGACAGGCTGATACATAGATTGCATGCCATGGGAGTACCGAAAGAGCTCAGTTGTTGTATTTTGGCACTGTACGAGAGAGTTGTGGGCAGAGTCCGGACACCTGAGGGGCTTTTGGCACCTATTTACTCCACCATTGGGGTGAAGCAAGGATGCCTCCTCTCTCCGACATTATTTGGCCTGTACATTGATGGGATTGCTAATTACATTTCACATGAAGGAGATAGAGGAGCTCCACTAGTTGGCACTTGGATACCTCTCCTATTGTATGCAGATGACATTGTAGTGATAGCTGACTCTCTAGAGGGTCTATAGAGACACTTGGATGCATTACACTCCTATACTTTGGACAATGGGCTTTCAGTGAACCTTGGTAAAACCAAGGTGATGGTACCACAGTGGGTCAAGAGATTAGCACCTAAATTCACATATGGATCTGAGGAGCTGGAGTATGTGGATCCTTATACATACCTGGGAGTCTTATTCACAGGGCCCACCTTTTCTATGCGAGAGGCAGCAGACACTAGAGTTAGTTGCGGATACAGAGCACTAGGTTTGGAGAGGATGTGTTCACAGGTGTAATTCCAAGAACCCCACACCAAGCTATGGCTCTTCGATACACTGGTCACATCCACACTGCTTTATGGAGTACAGATATGGAGGCCCAGTCTTGACCACCGTAGCAAATCAGAGCGCACTTATGACGGATGGAGGTCGATGGAGAAACCCCTAGTGTCCATGATATCCAGGATGATCAGATGTAAGGCCTCAGTGCCACATGAGATCATCAGAGCTGAGCTAGAAGCTACACTGATTGTGGTAGAGGCCCTCACCCAATCGGTCACATAGATACATAGCCTATGGGACTTACCCACACGCAGGTATGCACGGTTGGCCCTTGAGTCCTCCAGGCAACTTGCCAAAGAGGGTGATACTTCATGTTGGTATGCACAGATGTCGGCCTGGTTTGAGCTGCATGGCTTTAGCATGGACAAGTTACCCCCCTTCCAGTACTACCTTGATGCACCATCTCTTGATCTGAGCAGGTTAGAGATTCGCAAGATCATCAGAATGGATCTTACCCAGTTCGATATCAGGTGGACATGGTTGATGCTAGGGTAGGAGCTAGGGATAAAGATGGCTTTCTACCGTGAGCATTTCCTTCATACGAGAGATGATGGATTTATTGCTCGCTCAAGATACATGGACACCCACCTTTTCCATGGGATCAAATGTACTATTGGCCAGTTGGGCACCTCCTCACATCAGCTAGAGATTGAGACTGGCAGATATAGATCCATCCCATCAGAGGAGCACATATGCCAGATATGCCAATTAGAGCCAGAGACACAGGAGCATTATATCTACTGTTGCCCAGTGTATTATGAGGTCCGTGGTCGTTTCCACTGTCTTTTTAGAGACGGATTTGGACCACATACAGAATCATGGATTTTACGGATCAGTGATGCCTTGACCTCTTTCTTCTTGAGATACAACGGCTTCATGACATGCGCCTCAAGAGTACAGCTGCTCTAGCCTCTAGGACATTGTGACCCTCCATAGAGGTAGCTCACAGACTTCTTTGCAAAGGAGTCTCAGAAGACTACAATATAGTTACAGCCACAGTCCACATGAGAGCCTCTCTCGCCACCATAGTCCACACATAGACAAGGAGTACTGATTGATCGAGCCGTTTAGCTTAGCTGATCCAGACATCCTAGGCCTCGACACAGACACTGACGACACCTTCATAGGCGTATACAGGGGACTATTGCTCGGGCTAGAGCTAGGCCCTCCATACCCACATGAGATTGTACCATTTGGAGCTGAGTGTTACTAGATAGAGCTCTATGTTTTACACATAGCCATAGTTAGTTTCCTTTCTTATTTTGCTTTGTGCTACATATTTTGCCCAGATAGTTGTACCATCATACACATGATTGTAACTCATGGTCTTATAGGTCATTTTGGCCTTTTGTAGATGTTAATATATCATTTCATTTCTCTCTCTCTCTCTCTCTCTCTCTCTCGCGTGAAGAAGTTTAAATTAATATATAGAAATATTTACATCAGGCCTTTAGACCAACCAAGCCCGATGGCAACAACACACATGAAGCCAAAAGGCTATCAAAACAGCATTTCATAGGAACAAAAACTCTCGAGAAGGTTGTCAAGCACCATTCCACAAGTCCAAAAGAAGGGGATCATTGAGAGGCCACAACAGGGGTGGAGTGAATAGTATCCATCACGGAGTACCCACATCTCCAATTATGAGGCAGTTGAAATTATAGAAGAAATCTGCCATTAGAGCAAGTCTCGCACACATCCCACATGACCATGCGTAGTCTAGGCTCAAAGCATTGTGAGTCCACCAAATGTGCCAAAGACTAGTCCAGCTCATGAGGTCAAACAAGCAAGGATGATGAGATTGCAACTTGGCCGTGGATGGGGGATCTTGCCTAAGACCCAAGAATGGATAGGCATTGTTTGACTTGTCTCAGAGCTAGGGACAAATCACATGGCTTTAGCATGGATAAGCTACACTCCTTTTAGTAACCTCTTGACGCACCATCTCTTACCTTGAGCTGCTCAAAGATTGGTAGGTTTATGAGGATGGATCTCACCCAACTAGACACTAGGAGGATATGGTTGATACCAGTACACGAGCTAAGGACAAATATGGATTTTTATAGAGAGCATCTTCTTCATATTACAGATGATGGATTTATTGTACGTTCAACAACCACTTCTCACATTGGATTAGGTGTAATATTGGTCAGATGCTTAACTCCTCACATTAGTTAGAGATTGAGACAGGCAAATACAGATCCATAGGAACAGAGGAGCTCATGTTAAATATGTTAGCTAGAGCTAGAGACAAAGGAGCACTATTTTTGCCACTGTTCAACATACTATGAGATCTGAGACCATTTCTACAGTCTATTCAGAGACAGGTTTGAACCACTATCTAGAGTTATAGATTTCATTGATTAACGGTGACTTGGCCTCTTCTTCTTTGAGATATGACGGCTTAGAGACATACTCCTCAAGAGTACAACTCTAAGGCATCAAGGCCCTATCTAGACGTAACTTATAAAGTTCTTCACGAGAGACTCAGGAGGTTTCAACACTGCCACAGCCTCAACCCTCTACATACACATGGAAAATTGATTGATTGAACCATCCAACCTAGCCGATCACACATGGAAAATTGATTGATTGAACCATCCAACCTAGCCGATCAAGACATCCTAATAGTTGTCAAGTACAAAAGGTACAATATAGTACGATACTATCAAATATGGTACTAAATGGTACCTTATGATTTTATTAGGTACAATACGATATTAGTACGAAAAAAATAACCTGATTAAAAAAAAACCATAAATCATTAAGTGATAGAATACATATTTGAAGTGGAAATAGTCATTTTATTACAAAATAAGATGAGTTTTGATGGTATTGCTAGGATCGAGAGTGAGTGAGCTAGGATCGAGATTACAGATTGAGTGCAGAGAGAAGCATGAAAAGAGTGAGCAGCAAGAGTATGAGCATGACACAATTGGTATGTGGTACAATGATAAGTGTATCACTTTTTAGATTTAGATAATCTATAAAGTATAAGAGTGTAAGGGTACATTCACACCTGAACATTGTAAAAGGCACGGTGAGCCTTTATTCCCAACAATCTCCAACCTTAAGGCAACATGCGTGAAGGTAGAGAAAAGAATTAGCTAAGTCTATGTATGTACAAAGCTGAAATACACATATACTATCCAAACCCCATCATCTGGCGGCAATGAGCAAACTGCTCTGTTGGAAGACCCTTCATGAGAAGGTTTGTAGGGTTATAATCTGTATGTACCTTGACAAGCTTAATGCTCTTGCTGTCAAGTATATCCCTGATAAAGTGATACTTCACCTGTATGTGCTTTGTCTTTGCATGAAAGACAGGATTGCGTGCTACCATGATAGTACTCTGATTGGCATAGTGGAGGATAGAAACCTTTGTAATACCAAGCTCTCTTACTATGGAGCCCCAAGAGAAACACCAAGGAAAAGGGGATCCTACTGCAAGAAAATCTATCTTGTAACATTAACAAGCTTTTATTTCATTCTTTTGACGACCAAAACAAAGAAAACAGCAAATCTTCACGCAGCATCATAGGAGATATCTCCCATGGATTTGATAGAATCAACCATAATCTTCAACATCTTCACAGAATCCTTCAATAGAACAAGGAACATAAAAGAATACACTATTTTTGAATGAAAATCAATCACATAGTATTCATCTTCAATGTCTTCATAGTTTTTTCTCTCAATCTTTCATATACAGTTACTCTGTTTTTATAGAATTGGCTATCTTTTACTCTCTCTCTCTTTCTATCTCTCTCAATAGTACATCATCTTCTCACTACAATACTCAATAATGACTCTCAATAATTCTTCTTAGGTCGTGGATGCACCTCCCAAGAGATATGTCTGTGTCAAAGAGGCACCAGAGCCACTACAGTTAAGTTGGTTTTGTTAGCTACGAGATAAATGAACTCGGCTTCAAGAAGTTTCAATAATTCAGCCTTCACTAGAGCAGAATAATTAGGATTCATACGCCTTTGTCTTTGCTTACAGGTTTGGTATCGGACTCTAGGTCAATGTGATGTTGGTATACTGGGGGATTAATCCCCTTTAGGTCTTTGTATGACCAAGCAAACACATCTAAGTTCTCATTTAGTAAGTCTCGCAAGACCACTAGTTCTTCTTCTGGAAGATTGAGACTCACTTTTAGGTGATGTTCAGTACTGTCAGTATCCAAGAATGTTATTTGCCTTTCACCTTCCACTTCGCGGATGAATGTCCCACAGATTGCTTCTGGATAGAGATCTGACTCTTTCAAGGGAGTAGTGTCAGCGTCTGATGTTCCACTAGAACCAGTGTGCTCCTTCTGATCGGATGATTTATTTATTTGTTTTGATTGCTGGAAGGGTATCAGAGCTTTGTTTGCTTCTGTGTGAGTGGTAATTTCTTTTGGACTTAGGGATTCATCATCAGAGGATGCCGAGGCTTTGATAGCTCTGGCTTCTGTTGGCAGGGGGCATCATCATCATCTTTTCGCTGGACTGAATGGTCAGGGCGACAGGAGCTACTGGTGAACTTAATTTTTATGCCTTTGATCCATTGCTTATGCAGATTCTGCATACTTTGTGGTACATTGGTTAACCCAAATGGAACCATGGTCTTTCCCTCTAACATCGCGACATCTTCGGCCTCTAAGGTCTCTATAGGGACTTCAAAAAGATCATCCACTATCAGAGGATCTTTTTCAACTGTACTTTGATAACATGCTTCGTTTTCTTCCTCATCATTTTCATCCTCTTCCTCTGGAGGCTCTGTCTCTGCTTTTGTAGAGGCTTTGTAGGAGAAGAACAGATCTTCTGTCTCTGTGTCTGTTTCTGCTTCTGTCTCTGGCTTTGTCTCTGTCTCTGTTGCTGCCATGTAATAGGGAGAATAATATATCCATGTTTCTATTTCACTGTCAAAGGTGATTTCAGAAGTCAATTCTAGTTGAGGCATGAGGTATTCTCCCCTAAACAAGGACTTTACTTCCTTTGGTAATTGGCTTACAGTGCCCATTGTTAGGGACTGTGTCTTTGTTTTCTTGGGAAAGATCTGTTTAACAGCCTTTGTGTCTCCTGATGTACCATCTGTTACCTCGTTGGAGGAGTTAGTTATGACTTTCATGGATGTGGATCTATTACCTTTTTGCGATCCATATAATTTCAACACCACTTTGTTGGGTCCTCTGCCTAGGGTTAGGGTTCCTTTGAACCAGTCCGTCCTGGCTCTCGCTTCAAAAAGCCAAGGTCTTCCCAACAGCAGAGGGTATGAGGTCCCATAAGAATTTGGTTTGACCACCAAATATGTTAGCCAATAGTATCTTCCTGCAAGGGTTGTTTTTACGTATGGGAGGATGCCCAACGGTTTAATTCTGCTTTGGTCTGCCAATCTGATAAGCCAATGTGTAGGTTGAAATCCTTGCAACCCTAAGTCCTTCATTGTCACATCCGTCATTATGTCTACTGATGAGTCTCCATCAATCAATGTATCTGAAATAAAGCATCCTTCTATTCATACACTAATCCCTGGGGTTCCAGGATCTAGGAAGGCGTTAGCCACATCTACTTCCTTTGCAGGTTCTACAGCTCTATTGGACTTTATTGTTGTTGGGAGAGCAATCCTTAGTCCTAGTCTGCTTGTCAAAATGCTTTTGAATTTCTTTCGGCAGTTGGGAGATAGCATCATCAACTACCGGAAGGTTAAGTTTGATTTAAAAGTGCCTAGGTTTTTCACCAGGTCATATTCTTTGATAGGATCCACGGGCTTCTCCAACCTGCTGGGAAATTGGGCTACACCAATTTTCATCTTTCCTTTTTCTTCTAGTAATGGCAGCATTAACACTTTTTCTGTTTTTGGAGGTGCTTCTGCATCATCTATCTCCTAGACCCCTGGTCTTGTTTCTGGGACTGTCTCTGTGACTCTCTGTGGCGCTGTAGTGCTCTATGCTGCACTGTTCTGTTCCTCTATTGGTAGGTTCAACTGCACAATCCTAGCAGGAGAATTATTTTCGTTCTGAACAACTGGTTCCTTCTTCTTCGCGCGCGTAATAGCGGCAACTTTCAACTCTACCAAATTAGAAGGGGACTCTTGTGCCTTCTGTTGGCTATCGGTGGCATTGGCCTTGGTAGGGGTTGGACTTGGACAGTTCTTTGCAGTGTGGCCTTCTCCTTTGCATCGGCTACATAAGGACTTGTAATCCACAGATCGTCTAGGGTTTGGATAATTTTGAGAGATATGACCCTTTTCTCTACACCTATAACATTCCACCTCTGATCTCTGACCACCGCCAGACTGTCACCCTCTGTAACTTTGAGAGGGAAACCTCCTTGGACCGAAATTAGGACCAAACTCCCTAGGCTTTGGTCCAATATCTTGTGTTGTCATTTTGGATTCTAGCAAGTTGAATCTTGCATTTTCATTCTTCTATCTTCGTTCGTACATCTCTTTCAGAGAGCAAATATCCTTTGTATGGTTCTTCCGCAAACAGTAGGAATAGAAGGCTCTAGGAATGGTTGGTTTTCGGGTACATTCAGTGGCTAAATGTCCCGCTTGATGACACTTTCCGCACCATGTATTAGAGCGCATCACATCTCTTCTAGCTCCGGTAGGGGTGGATATATTGGCGGTATTCACCTTCAGCGCCTGTAGCTGCTCTGTAATCACATCCATAAGCTCTTTCTTGATACTTGCATTGTACTCTCCCTTAGAAACTGGCAATGGGACTACATTTGCTGGCCTGTCATCAATATTTCCAGGACGAATTGGACTAGAAAGGGGACCTTGAGTCGCCATGGGGACTTCTATAAAGAGTGCTTTTAGAGCGTTAAAGGAGGCTTCTGCTTGCGAGCTCGTTCTCAGCTTTTATTCTTGCTATCTCTCTTCTCACGTACCTCTGGACTCGTTTTAATGCTTGCCTCTTGATTGCATCATTCATTAGGCGGTTGCCTCCAATCAGTTGGTCAGTACTCAACAGAATAGAATTAGAGAGGGGCTTCAGTCTTTGGGGGATTCTCTGGCCAACATCTCCTCTACTTCCTTCTTTTCAACATGTTTGAATTCGGCTTTCAAACCACCACAGAGAGGAAGATATTCCATTTTGAAAGTATCAAAACTCATTCTTTTTAGCATCGTTGTTCTGTCAATATTATAATAATGCCAGCTTTTGAGGGTTTCAATAGTGTATGTTGTGAGCAACACTCAGTCTACCAACTTCCAATGGGTTGCTAATTGGACAAACCGAAGATTGTGAGAACACTAAGCATCCCACGTATCTTGCTGTTGAGCATCCACGAACAAATCCCAACTCTTTTTCTTATTGTTTTCATGAACTTCCACAGACCAAGACTCCTGAAGTTTCTTCACAATCTCCCACTTGATGATGTCTGAAAACTCCTTAATGAATGCTAAATCTTCTATGGATAGTCATTCTCTCTGCTTCTCTATTCTTTAGTTTGTTCCCAAACAATTTGCCACCAAGATGCAAGTTTCTGCCGTCTCAATAGGAAGAGGAAATAGTCCACCACATAGAGCATGCATGGTAATATGTTTTCGCTATTGTGGGATATACTTCTTGTGGAAAGTGGCTTTGGTAATAAGAATCTCCAACTCTTCAGTGGAAGAAGGACCTTTGCAAACATCCATTGAATTCTCATTTTCTTGGCAATGTCATTTCCTTCATTTTCAGCCTCTTCTTATGCTTGTTGATGGCAAGTTTCCCCGGCTGCGCACTAAAAACATGGTTCCCCAAGAGGAACACCAAGGAAAAGGGGATTCTACTGCAAGAAAATCTATCTTGTAACATCTACAAGCTTTTATTTCATTCTTTTGATAACCAAAACAAAGAAAACAGCAAATCTTCACGCAACATTAGTAGATATCTCCCACGGATTTGATAGAATCAACCATAATCTTCAACATCTTCACAGAATCGTTCAATAGAACAAGGAACATAAAAGAATACACAATTTTTGAATGAGAATCAATCACATAGTATTCATCTTTATAGTTTTCTCTCTCAATCTCTTATATACAGATACACTGTTTTATAGAATTGGCTATCTTTTACTCTCTCTCTCTCTCTCTCTCTCTCTCTCTCTCAATAGTACATCATCTCCTCACTACAATACTCAATAATGACTCTCAATAATCCTTCTTAGGTCATGGATGCACCTCCTAAGAGGTATGTCTATGTGGAAGAGGCACTAGAGTCACTACAATGTCTCTTCATAGCTCAATACTGTCACTGTCACTTCAATCTTCTCTGCAGTCTTGAGCAGCTGCTTCTTCCATTTGTTTTAGCTCTTTTGAACTTAGATTCATCCTTTCCAAAAGTTAGAAAAACTTTTTCAAAGTCACACATATATTCTACAGAACACTTATGAAGATCTACAGAACAGAACAAGAACAGAGCAGAGACAGAGGGTCTATAGAAGGTTTACAGAGGGTTACAGAAGGGCATCATAGAATAGTAGATCCTCATAATTCAAACGAAAACCATTCCAAACTATCAAAAACTATTTAATAAGCTTTCAAAAGATTTCAACCTTCATCAATGATCAATACATGCTTCATACACAAGAAAATCAGAACAAAACAGAAACTATACAGAAGGTATCAGAACCAATCAGAACCTCAACAGAACCTGTTAGAACTTCACAGAGATTTCCACAAAAAATCATTATGAACTTCTAAAACATAATCAATATCATCCAAAATGCTCTCAAACACTTCCATTATCAATCATACATCACTCTAAACCCATCAAAAATCAACCATTCAGACCTCTAAAACAACAAAAATCAATCAAAAATTCAGTCTTTTTCCACTCTCAATATAGCAATTGTGAAAGACATAAAGCCTCTTTGGATGCCTCAGTGGCAGCCACATACTCTGCCTCTATAGTAGACAATGCAATACACTTTTCCAGCGTGGATATCCAAGAGACTACTCCACCTATGAACGCTAACACATATCCTGAAATAGACTTACTGTAGTCAGGATGGCTAGCATAGTCTGCATTCGTGAACCCAACAGATGACTTTTGCTTACCAAAGCATATACACAAATCCTTTATGCCCTTAAGGTATCTCATGATACTCTTCACTGCTTCCTGATGCTCTCCCCCAGGATATGCAATGTATTTGCTAGTCACTCCCACTGCACATGCAATGTCAGGACGTGTAGCAACCATAGCATATATCAAGCTACCAACATCTGAAGCATAAGGTATCTTGGCCATTTCAGCCTTTCCATCATCAGATGCAAGGTTGCCATTTGCACTAAGTTTCCCATGTGGAGGCAATGGTGCACTCATAGAAATAGGGAACGGCTGTTCCGGCCTGTAGGAACGGCCTAACGCGTTCCAAACCCTCCAAGGAGGTGAAACGGCCAGGGAACGTTTCCTGCCGTTCCCCCTACCGTTCCTTGCCGTTCCCCCTGCCGTTCCCTGTTTGGAACGGCCGTTCCAAGCTTGTTGATTGAAAATTGACGTTTTTTTCCGCTTTTTTTTTTGGCTTGGGTCACAGTATTTCTATCACATATTCACCCATCTCCATTGCCTAATGAGTGTCAAGACAACCCACAAGCTAATTAGGAGTCCATGCAAAGTTCAAATTTGATGCATTATGAACTCTTTCAAATCAGAATCAAATTTCAGCCGATCCTTAATTCCAAGGTATTCATCCATTTATATTGTCTAATTTCAAGGGAAATTGGGATAATTGGGGCAATTCAAGGCAATTTGGAGCTATGGGAGTAATCGAGTCAATTTTGGGACATTTGGGTCAATTTCAGGCATTGACGGGTATTAGGGCAATTAGAGGGACATTCTTTGGGGCAATTTGGGTTATATAGGGCATATTTGGGGCACTTAAGACATGTGCCGTTCCCCCCGTTTCCGTTCCCTGACCTTGGATGTTCCCCCCGTTCCAGGGGTTCCCGTTCCCGTTCCCGTTCCCGTTCCCCGTTCTAGGTAACTATGGGTACACTAATGGTTTTTCCCCTTTCCATATTAAAACATTGCAAAACCTTAGTGACACACTCTTGCTGTGACAGGTAAAGAAGACCATTCGATTTGTCTCTGAGTATATGCATGCCAAGAATGTGATTGGCCTCACCAAGATCCTTCATATCAAAGCTATTATGTAAACTCTACTTGAAGGAGACAAAGGCATGAACATCCTTTCCTGCAATCAACATGTCATCCACGTACAAAACCAAGAAAATACGGCTGCCATTTGCTGCCTTCTTGGTGTATAAGAAGTAACCAACTTGAGAACGATGAAATCCTTGAGATTGTATAAATGTATCAAATTTATGATACCATTCTCATGGTGGCTACTTCAGCCCATACAAACTCTTGTTGAGTTTACATACCATGTGCTCTTTGCCCTTTGCCACAAAACCTTTAGGCTGCTGCATATAGATTTCCTTTTGCAGATCACCATGTAAAGAAGTTGTTTTTACATCTATCTGTATGAGTTCCATGTCTTCAGATACAACCAAGCCCAAGATGGTTCGCAAAGTAGTCATTTTGACTACAGGAGAAAAGATTTCATCAAAATCAATTTCATGTTCTTGCTTGTGCCCTTTGGCAACCAAGCGTGCCTTGTACTTTGATAGAGAACCAGGAGTGACATTCATTTTGTGAACTCATTTGCATGGTAGCACTTTTTGCCCTTTAGGAAAATGCACCAAATCCCAAGTGCCATTTTTCATGAGAGATTCCATCTTTGACAACATTGTTTTATGCCATTTCTTACTATCGTTTCTGTCCATTGCTTCCTGGAAGCATGACGTCTCACCACAATATGTCAACATGACATAATCAACCACATAGTTAACACCAGGAACGAACGTATTTGGCTGTCTTTGTACTTTGGTTGACCTACGGACCCAATGGTCAAGATTTGCTGGCTTTTCGGCCTGCAAATCTGCATTAATAGCTTGCTCTTCTGTAGGTTCAGCGTGCTGTACAACTAGTTCTGGTTGTTCGATTAATCAAGTGTACGTCTGTCATAACAACCTTTGCCCAAAATCTAGGAGATAAAGTAGCATGTGACAACATTGTATAGACCTTGTCTTGAATGGTCCTATTCATATGCTTTGCAACACCGTTTTGGGGTGGATTATGAGGAGCAGTGATTTTCCTTTTAATCCCTTTGCTGTCACAAAAGTCCTGAAAGGCTTTGGATACATATTTCCCACCATTGTCAGAGCGAAGGCACTTTAATGTAATTTTGGTTTGATTTTCAGCAAGTGCCAATAAATATTTAAATTTATCTAAGGCCTAGTCCTTGCGACGGATTGGATAAACCCATACTTTGTGTGTGGCATTTGACATACATCCATCTGAATGTACTAACTCTAAAGGAGAAGACTTTAGAGAAATAGATTTTTGATGTGACGTTTAAGCATGCTTACCATAAATACAACGATCATACTACTCAAAATCAACATACCTCAAAGACAGTAAACATAGTTGTCAGGTATGAAAGGTACGATATGGTACGGTACGATAAAATAGAGTACTAAATTGTATCTTATGATTTCATAAGGTACGGTACAATATTAGTGCAAAAAAAAAGATAGTTTTTTAAATAACAAAAACCATAAATCATTAAATGATAGATCATAGAATACATGTTTAAAGTTGAAATAGCCATTTCATTACAGAATAAGATGAATACATGGGGTGACCATCGTGGTCGCATGGGCTGTGCAAAACATGCGATACAACTACAGTCTATTATATCTGATACAAAAAAGTGAGAGACCTATGTCATATGAATCTATGATGAGGCATCACTATCATCATCATCATTATCATCATTATCAGAACCATCAGAGTGCTCATCAAGGGAGTTTGAAGATGACTCCTCGGCATATCCAATGATGAGACACACTGATACTCATCCTCAGTGATGAGGTTACCATCATCATCAAATGATGGCTCCCTAGGTGGCGGCTGTGTAGGCAAGGGGGGGATGTCATCATGAGGCACAGAATGTGAGCCACGCCTTGTATATATCTGCAAGCCACTCGAACCACCTCTCCTGGATGATGAAGGGCGTCGAATGACCATGCTCCTACTACCACCTACTCGAACTCCTCGCCCATGAGCACATTGACTGCGAGTGTCAGGAGTATTTGTTGCTATAAGCTCTCTATAGAGCTCTGCAAAAATCATGCCCTTGTCCTCCTCCTCGTCCACCTCCTTATATATACTCGGAAGAGTGTTGCCTGTCAACTTGAATGTATCAACATTTGCCTACACAATGCAGTGATGCACATAAGATTGGTCATTGTAAATGCTAGTCTAAATTGTAAAGTATAAACTTCAAAGTTCAAAGTTTAAAAGTTAAAACAACAAATTTTAAAATTTAATGTTATGTGTTTAAACTTACCTCCTTCGGACTACCCATGCTCATCATAGCTCTCATTATGCATAAGTTAGTGCGGCAATAGACTAGCCACTCTAACTGTCATGTGCTAAGCCGATTGCGAATCTTTGTGTGAATGAGAGAATAGACACTCCAGTTTCTTTCACATGCACTCGAAGAACAATCCTGGGCAAGGATCCTCATGGCTAAGGGCTGAAGGGTCTCTAGTGCGTAGCCAAAGTTTTGCCACCAAAATAAAGGCTTCACTAATCTGCATAGTATCCTAGCTCCTCCAACACTGCATTGTGGTCATTCACAGGGACCACGCGAGTCAAATAAGCAAGTTGGTCTGAACGAAACTTTCTATCATCCATGACTGCCGGGTGACTTGTAGGCCGGATGTACCAAAACCATGAGTGGGCTTATGCATCCACACCTATCTCCGCTCTGCTATCTTTTATTTTATTTTTGCAAGTAAAATGTGACTGATTATATTACTCAAAAAACTGGTTACAACAGAGTGCTCATGCTCAACAGACTAGCTGGATCTGATGCAAAGCCACCAATACATCATGTATACAAGCCTCTCAAGGCGGTCTAGGGGGGATGGGGGCAAGAAGCCATGGGGAGGGGTATATCGCCAACTGGGCTGCCTGCCTGCATCACGAACAACAGACCCTGGCCGCCCCAAGTGCGCATGAAGTGACCTCGAAGCTCTTGACGAGCCCTGGAGTCGCGCTGCACGTGATCCCATCAGCCATGGAGGGGGTGGATGATGGGAGGTACAGAGCTGTGCTAAGGTCACATGTGCTGAAAGTCTCTCCCCGCCGAAAGCTTCCTTACACCGCACCTTCCAGATATGCCATCGAGTAAGACTCCCTATGATCTCCCATATCTCCGAGTGGTCTGTTGTGGGCTCCAGTACCTGGCGGATGGGTAGAGCCTCCAAACCGATCACTGCACATGACCTTGCCTCGATAATGAATATCGTGTTCTAAATCTCGGTCTCATATAGAAGGTGATGGCCCTGGCTTACTGCTTGCCAATAGAAAGCTCCCCATGAGATACATCCAAGATTGGGTGCTATACGGCGAAGGATGCGGTATGGTCCTCTCCACACGAGTTGCGCCGCCTCAACACATGACCAAAGGCAGTGCTTTGGGGTTTCTAGAGGTTGCTGTGTGCAGCGCTTACAACCTCCCTCTTGCATTTGGGCAAGCCAACTTCCCACCGCCAAGCCTCCATGTGCCACAAGCCATAAGAAATAAGACACCCTCCTCGGCCTCTAGCTATCCCATAGGTGGCGCTAGAAGGTCCGTCAGAAGGGCTACGTGATGCTGGGCTCCGCCAAGTGCCTGCTACGTGACGGCGCCCAATCCATATCCTTCTGCATCAATACATGTCTGCCAATCTTGGCAGTGTACTCTAGGAACCTGGGTGGCTTCTTGGTGACTGCAGAGGCCGGCCATAGCCACTCTCCTGGATCCCACTCCAGCTCATTAAGTGGTCTGCCCTCCCAGATCCAAAGGCGCCACTCCTTGAGCTCCTTCCAAAAAATATAGGGGTCCAGTCGCCATGTCTTCCCCTGAAGGCCCACCAACCGAATCCTCCTCCACGAAAGGGCGGCAATCCCCTCATCCTGCTGCCCTTTGTCAAGGTCCAGACGTCCCCCCTTCTGAACGGCGAAGAAAGTCCCTTGCGGGGTGCTACCCACTCTACTTGCCACCTGAAGGGGGATGCCTATTGGTGAAAACCTAGCTAGCCATACCTCCCCGGGCTCTATCGGCTCTCGTATCGGGGGAGCAAGCCACTCCGGAGGTATTGCTTCATCTATCGCCCTTCTCCTCAACTCCACTCCTCTCTGGCAGCTTGATACTCGCTGCAACACCTCCTCGTCCGCCATCCTGTATACCTCCCGCCATGTCCTGATGGTACGAGCCTAGTCAGCCTCCCACCTAGCCCATTGGATGTGGGGGCGCTCACCTAACTGTGCCCCTTCCCGATCTTTTACCCGGGGGGTTCTAGCTCACCGATTGAACGGTCTATCTCCTCCTGGCAGCTTGGGGGACTCTGGATTAGGGCCTTACGGAGGCCTTGCCACACACGGAGTAAGCTGCGAAGGAAAGGTGATCTGGGCTGACTTGAAGATCCATCTCAGGGACGGCCTCCACTCACCACCAAGCCTCGGTCTACAGTCCTGGAGGCCCTGTTGCAATAAGACCTTCTAGGTTTGCCCGCCTGGTGTAAAACCGCGGACAACTAGCTTGCCCAAGAGGGCTATACTCTGAAACTCTGGTCTATGATCCCAAGCCCTCCCTCTGACCTATGTCGTAAGATGGTCGCCTACGCCACCTTGGCCTTGGAGTCCCTGGAACCAGCAGACCCTGACCAAAGGAAATTCCGCAGTAGGCGGCGAAGCTGCACTACGCTCGATGAGGAGAAGCACCAACATGAGGCGATGTACCAGGCCGTTGCTAGAAGGACCTGGTTAACCACCAGGCCTCGTCCAGCTAGTGAGAGGCGGACCATGCTTCAGTAGATCAGTTTCCTTCGAATAGAATCAAGGACAGGAAAAAACTGTTGGGCAGGAGTGATGTCGAGTCCCACTTGGAACCCTAGGTACCGGATGGTCTGCCCTCTGCTCACCCATCTAAATCCTAGGTGGACGTCCCACTCCATGCTAGGGTTCGGGTGTGTGAGGAAACCAATTGACTTTCGCCAGTTGATGTTCGCTCCCGTTGTAGAATAGAATACTTCAAGCGCGAGCCTTACTCTCTCCAGAATCAACTCATCGTTCTCTATGTAGATGGCTGTATCACTTGCACACTCTTAGTCTAACAACTCAATCTCCTCTCTTACTAGAAGTCGGAGGCCACGTAATCCGCTCACACATGACCTGAGGAAGTGAGACATCGCCTCTGCGAAGAGTAGAAACAGGTATGGGGCCAGGGGTAACCTTGCCAAATCGATCTCTCCAGCCGAAACTCCTCCCCTCGCCTTCCGCCTATGAGAACCCTGTTGGTGGCCAATCTATACAAGGCGGAGACCCCACTAATCCAAGCTTGGGGGAATCCCAACCTCACCATGGTGCCCTCTAGGAAATCCCAGTCTACCTTGTCATAAGCTTTCTCGAAATCCAAGAGTAGTGTGGCCAGTCTCTGCCCACTGTGCTGAGCCCACTGTCTCGCCTCAAAGAAGGTAAATACATTAACTAGGATGCTCCTATCCTGGACAAAGCCTGTCTGAGTGTGATGGATGATATCTGGAAACACGGGGCATAGTCACCTACCAATCATCTTTGCCAGTGCCTTATAGGTCACTGACAATATGGTGATCGGTCTCCATTGGGAAAGCTCCAACTGGTCTCCCCCTTTGGGGAGAAGATTGATAAGGCTTGCCGAGAGACTCCCTGGCATCTGTCCTGAAATGAAAATCTCCTGGAAGGCCATTAGTAGGGGGTTCTTCACCACTTCCCAGTAGGTAGTAAAGAAGGCCTTAGATAGGCCATTCTCCCTCGGGCATTTCTGCCCATCCTGTATATGGAAAGGCTCCTCTAGTTCCTTCTTTGTGAAGGGGGCTAGGAGGGAGCATCCCATCTCCTCTGTGACGAGGGACGGGATGTGATCTCATACCTGATGTCTACATCTCTGTCCTCTAGCTGAAGCTATCTCCTGCTGGAAAAGGTGCGTGTAATAGTCGGTGGCAATCCCCATCACCTAGTTTGGGCTAGAACGGGTCCTCCCATACTGATCCTGTAGGTTGCGTATCTGCTATCCTGCGGTGCGAGGCTAGTGCATGTGGAAGAACTCTCTGCACATCGTGCTCCGCTTCCGCGCCCAAAAGGCTGCTGAGATTCGGAAAGAGAACTTCGAGCACCTGTCCTCTAGGCCAGCAATGGCTGCTCACGCGCACCTCCTGTAAGTGGAGGGTGGGGTCTCGCGGTACCTCCTGCAATAATCTCTGTGTGGCTGCAAGGTCTCGCCGGAGTGCTCTCTCCTCCTCCCAGCTCTGCTACCTGGCTTTTATGGCTGCCTCTTGGTAGATTGTGCTCGACTCTACTAGGACCTTTGCAACCTCCTGTAACCGGCCTGTTCGCTGGAAAGGGCGGTAGTGTACAACCAAAATATATAAATGCTTTCACTCAATTCACAGTCGCCCACTTTACCTGAACTTAAAGACACAGAATCAAGAAGACATACAGGAAGATAAAATGCTCCTGTTGCGACACAGACACCCTGTTGGCCCCTAAGACAGGCGCCCCTTGCGGTATTTCTTTATTTTTAAAAAGAGAGAAAGTACAATGGGCTGTCTTTCACCTATTCTGGGTGAAATTTGGCAGCATAACAGTACAATTATTGACCCAAATCAAGTTGACCAGGAGGGGAAACTCTTCCCAAGTCTGAAACTTCTGGTTGGAGTGCAGAATTCACCATTTCAGTCTGCTGTAATTACTGGTTCAGACCTGTTCTGAGACCTGTTTTCAACTCATACTGTTCCCTGTACTGTTCAGCCCACTGTAATTACTGATTCAGACCTGTTCTGAAACCTGGTTTCAGCTCATATTGTTCCCTGTACTGTTCTGCATCATCTATGCCAAGTGCCCCTTGACTCTGACATCAATTGGGCTCTGAAATAACCTCTGAACAGTCCAAAATCTGTACTGATTTAGTGCTGTTTCAGATACCTGCTTGGTGAGATTACCACCCTCACCTATTCCTGCTTGGGAACAGCAAACAACTGCTGTTCGTGAAGAAAGGAGGCTCTTGCCTCATGCAAAGATAGCATATTCCCACACAACTGTACTTACATCAGGAGAAAGGCCCTCAGCTGAGGCATATCCATAACTGTCGGGGGGGGGGGGGGAGAGAGAGAGAGAGAGAGAGAGAGAGAGAGAGAGAGAAGAGAGAGAGGAGAGAATACAATGTCGAAGAGAGAGGCGATGGCGGGGAGAGGGATCGCGATGGCGCCGCCTGCTCATGCCGCCCTGACGACGGTCGTCTAACCTGTCGGCCCTGCCCGTCACGCTTCGCCGTTTCGCCCTCCGCTTCTTCCTGCGCCCGTCGGGCGCCTGCTCGTTAGTCATCGGACCCGTTCCGCTGTCGCCCGCTTACCCTGCGGCCTCTGCGCCTGGTTTGCGCCCGTCCGCCCTGTGCGTCAGGGTTTCTGCCCACGCTCGATTCCTGCCCTGCGCCGCTGCTGCCTCTCCCGTCCTGCCGTCGGCCCTGGGCCCCGTTGAACGTCGCCTCCCCTGCCTTGGTTCGTCGCCTGTCCAGCCTTGCCGTCCTCTGCCCCCCCCTGTGGTTTGCCCTCTTGCACGTGCACTGCCAGGGTTGTGCCCTGTCGCTCGCGATATTGGGACAGGCTACGACTGAAGCCGCTTCTCCAGTGCATGTCCTGTTTTGCCTGAGAGAGCGAGAGAGAGAGAGAGCGAGAGAGAGAGAGACGCTGCCCTCGCCAGTCAGCCACCGTGGTGGTCGCCCCAGACTTTTAACGCCTGCAACCTGTCCGTGTGACGTCCTGAGGGTCGTCCTCCGCCGTGTGCGAAACCAGCTTACAGGGGTGCAGATTTCTAACTCAGTCGTGCACCACTACTATGGAATCCGCCCGCCACCGATTTATTTCTTGCCCCGTCGCTAAGAAAGTCTGGTTATTTTTGTCGGCCGTTTGGCAAGGGGTGGTTGGTATCACCCAGCGCCCCTTTGATTGGGTTTTTGGCCAGCCCAAATACCCTACTCCCGCACAGCCACATATGAAGCTCATGTATCACTTTCTTCGATACTGGGGCTGTTGGCATAACTGGACCATTCGGAATGCTTTTCTGTTTGACTCCGCCTATAATGTTCAGCGGCATATTGTGAGGCTTAAGGGCCTCTTGTATTGGCAGTTAGCTCTTCTCCATCGTTCTGATTTGCTCTCTACGAAGGACTTCCGTCCCTGGCATATGGCAATTTCCTCCGCATCCTTGCCATGACATTGTAACTTGTAGTACTTAGCACCTCTTCACATGATGGCTTGGATTGTCGTCATGTATCTTGTAATCAAGTAATCTTGTATTTTTTTCGTAATTAATACAATTACCTTTTACGAAAAAGAGAGAGAGAGAGAGAGAGAGAGAAGGGAGCAAGCTCAACCCTCTATGCATCATATACAAGGTAGGCAAGCTCTCCAAAACCAATTCTGCATCAGCCACTGTTCCTCCTCTTCAAATGAGCCCTTCCAAGACCCAAAAAACTGCACGCCAGCCCTCTTTAAAGAGGTAAGTGCACAACTTTGTGCCAAATGGCAGCACTGGAAGGTGTTTCCCGTTCTAGCCTTCCGGTCTAAAATTTTCCATCCTC